>NW_006399791.1:2356365-2358892 GCF_000299155.1 Elephantulus edwardii
AGTTCTGTGCACCTAAAATGATCACAATCCCAGGACACTGCAGCCACTCTTCCTAGTAGGGAAGGCCCCCAGGCCAGACTATCATGAGTAAGAATGGGTAGTAAGTTGGCTGCCTATGATCTCTGATTTCTAGTTTGTCAGTTAACATGTGGCCATTTCTTTGAGGAGAACTGGTGCAATATAATCACCTTCGTGCTGAGATTTACGTTGTTGTTGTTTGCCGTGGAGTCAAGCATGACTCATAGTAACCCTATGAACAAAAGACCTGAAGCCTTTCTGTAACTATCATTGTTTCTCAAAATTCATAGAGTTTACAGAGGCATGTTACTTAGGAAGTGGAGATTTACTATAAGCAGGCAAATAGTTGAAAGAAAGTTTTCCGGGAGTTGTGACTTTTATCAAATAGATAGACAGACAGATGTTTGGCAAAAGCTCTTTTACTTTTTACTTCATCTAGATGCTGTATCTGGCTGTTTCTTCAAGTTCCTTAGATTTAGGCCAGCACCTTGCCATACTGCCTGCCAATCTTGGCTTTGTCAGTTCCTGAAATTATGTGAATAAAGAGAAGCCTCTAGCCTGACATCTGACCCATGAACTTGAAGAAACCAACCTAAGATACTACCTTAACAATGAGTAAGAGACCTCTTACCCATGATCAATTCCTTCTGAGATTTGGATAGAGGAATGTGTGTGTCCCTTTCCTGTCCCTAACTTTGGACCAAAGTGTCCTACCTAGAATTAAACTACAGGACAGTAAGTTAAGTATAATGTTCTATAGAAATTTCTAAGTTTTTCACCAGAGAAAATTATCAAAGACGTAAATGTTAAATGAAACTTAATTAGCAGACTCTTATCAATTCCATTATATTCAAAGAACCAATGAATGGATGCTTTTGAAGACATTAGTATATCATAATTAAATTATCTCACTTTGTTTCACTTATAGGCAGTCAGTATACTTTCAAGTGTAGCAAGCCATTAAGTTCATAAAGTAAGAGGAAGAGGCTGATAAAAATACACCTGGCCGTTCAAAGGGAAGAGGCACCACATAACAGAAGGACTTTTCTTCAATGCGTAGAGTTCAGTTCAAGAATCTCACACACATTGTGAACTCAAGGTCTCTCAAAAGAGAGCCCTGTTGAAGAAATAGGAATTGATTATAGAATTTCCAGCCACAGTTAAGCGCTTTGCTGGTAGCCTAAAGACTGGCAGCTCAAATCTACTCAATGTCTCTAATGATAAAAAAAAACCCTGCTAATCTGCTCCCATACAATGGAGACAAGAAAATCCTGCGAGGTAGTTGGAATCTATTACACTGAGTCACTAAGGAGAAAGGAACAAAGAAAGAGAAAGGATGAACAGGGACACACAGTCCCTGCCCTGATGTAAATGTCAGGATGAAGTACGGAACTCAGGCACCTCTGTCTTGCATTCTAATTCCAAAGAAGAAAACAATTCACTATCTGCTGAAGTACCTAGGTGTTGGGTGCAAGGTTTTGATGCTATTAGTTTGGAGGCAGAACACAACAAAGAGGTAGGGAGCAGGCCGCAAAACAGACTTTTGGACAGACAAGCTTTTAGCACAACCACAAGGTAGTGGGGTGACCGTGGGTATGTCATCTCAACTCTCTGTGCCTGTTTCCTCATTTGTGAATCAAGGATTATTACACTTATTGTGAAGGTTGGAAAAGCGAACACATCTACACTACTTTACTTTATACATGACTTAAAATGAAAATTCACCAAGAATTTAACATTATGGTTACCAACCTTAATGTTCTTCCCATCAATATTTTTAGACATAACTAGGTAAAAGGTGTATTAAGACAAGATGAATTTCATTGGGAAAGTCTGCTATCAGGGACCTCTCCAGACTACCGAAGAACAACAGTGTCAGTCTAGAGACTAAGGTGCACTTGATCCAGGCTATAATCTTTGCAATTACTTGCTAAATATCAGAAAGATGGGCAATGACAGAAGGAGAATTGATGCCTTTGAGCTGTGGTGCTGGAGAAGAGTATTGAAGATACCATGGACTTCTTAGGAGAACAAACAGGTTCATCTTGGAGAAGGTGAAATCAGGCTGCTCCTTGGAGGCAAGGATTTTGAAGCTCCTTCTGACATACTGTGGGCATGCTGTGAAGAGGGACCATTTCTTGGAGAGGAACATCATACTTGGGAGGGTAGAGGGACAGTGCAAGAAATGGAGACCTTCGATGAAACTCAGTAACTGGGGTAATGGGCGTAGATGTGTCATATACAATAAGTTTGGCTCAGGATAGAGCAGGGTTCAGAGCTGTTGTACATAGGGTCGCTATGAGTCACAGGTGACTTGATGGCATATAACAACAACAATATGACAAGTGATGCAACAAAGTCTTTCCTTTTGGTTATGAGAAGCTCCCACTATAGATGTGCATTTTTAGGATATGGAAGATTGGAGGAAAATTAGATTGTAGAGTCCCATTGAGGTTTAATGAGTACTTGCTTTCTCTTCCTCTGCCTTTCTCTTTCTTTTTTTTTTTTT
>NW_006399791.1:2359499-2360684 GCF_000299155.1 Elephantulus edwardii
ATTCTCTCCCCAACCCCAAGGACAGTCCCATTCTACAACAGTGGCATCATGTAATATTTGTCCTTTTGTGACTGGGATATTTCACTCAGCATAATGTGCCTTTCTCTTTCTGATGCACATTCAGAGAGACATAGAGAGATTTTCAATTGATTCAAATAGCTGCTCTCCCAGTGCTCTAAACCTATCAAATTATATAGAATGCTATGACGTTGCCTTGCATTTATGAGACAGAAAAGAACTATTCCATAAGGTGTTCTAGACTGTAATCTTTCAGGCACAGATTGCCAGATCTTTTTCCCGTGCAGCTACTGGATCATTTGTACCACCACTTTTATTTAGCAGTAGAGGGCTCAACCACCAGAGCTGTTGAGCCACCAAGGCTACTTTATCAGAGTAGTGTGGTACCCCAAAGTTTGACATTTTTTAATTTTTTCTCAAAGTTTGACATTTTGACATCTTTTTATCCCCATATTATCTCCTTATTCCAGATGCTTTCAAGATACTTCTGAACCTTGAAAATTGAGTGTTTAACACACACAGGAGTAAGGAAAGAAAGAAAAAAAAAATTAAAAATCAAGGTCAATTGTAGAGTAGGAAATAAAGGTGGGTAGAGGAAAGTGTCCTGGGAACAATTCTAAGAACGCCTACAGATGTAATATGATAAGACAGTGGTATTCTCAAAGGAAAGCTGGGTAAAGGACAGGCTTAGGACTCTCTTCAATCCCTCAGTAGCATCTGTAAGTAGTGCAAACTCTTAGTGTGTTCAGCTATTAACTGAAAGGTTGGCAGTTTCAATCCTCTCAGAGGCATTTGAGAAGATCTGCTAATCTAACTTCTGAAAAAATGACCCACTGAAGATCTTATGTATCCTTCCTTCCATGAGACCAGAAGAACTTGATGGTGCCCAGCTACAGCACTGAACCTTTCATCAAAGATTCTACAGAAGAATCCTGATCAAAGAAGGAACATAACTTCAAATTCACAGGAAATTCATTCAGTGCTTCCTTGCTCCGTTCTGACAACTGCCTCCTGCTCAAAGTATAGGTTTTGCATTAGCACGTTCAATGTTCTGGGATTCCCATTCTTCTGAGTCAGCCACAGTTTGTTATGATCCACACAGTAAAATACCTTTGCATGATCAATGAAACATAGATTGACATTCCTCTGGTACTCTCTGCTTTCAGC
>NW_006399791.1:2361017-2362763 GCF_000299155.1 Elephantulus edwardii
TTCACCCTGATTCATAAGGAAAAGGGGCCAGTGTATGCTCTTAGCTACTCCCTACTGAAAAGGGACGCTGTAGGTTTCAGGGTGAAGATCTTTGGCAGTAGGAAACATGTGGACTAAACTGGCAGCAATAGCTGCCCCAATAATTTTGGCCATTCTCTGGTATTTTCTCTTCCCTCTAGATGCCAGTTGTTAAAAGAGGGAAAAATTTAAACAAATACATAACAAATAATTTTGAACAATGTAATCTTTTAAGTTTAAGGCTACAAATATTATCAATATGATCATTTCCAATCCAGAGATACATGTTCTAATGCAGTTCCTATTTTCCATAAATGGTTTTAGTAAGAAGAATATTGTAAATGTGGATATAGGTCCACTATTCCTTCTCCATGCCATGATATAGTGTTATTAGCATGAGCAGTTACAAATCCATTGCCTTCCTTACTCTAACTTAAAATTTTTTAAATTTAAATTTATTGTTAATTTCAGTGAAAATTTACAGAGACTTTGGATTTCCATTCATTCATTGTTGCACATTTCTCCCCTCTCAAAGTAAAAGAAAAATTCTTTCATTGTTTTACAAACCCTCCCTCAGGTCCACTCCACCATGTACCCTTCACTCTACACTCCTGTCATGACAAAAATACCTGATCACATATCCCTTTTAAACAGTTTTCTCCCTCATCTGTTTCAATGCAGTATATAAGACTGAACCCATCTTTCTCAGTCCCTCCCCAAAGCTAAGGTCAGTCCTGTTTTACAACCATGTACCATGCAGTATTTGTCCTTTTGTGACTGAGATATCTTACTCAGCATAATGTCCTCCAGAGTCACCCATTTTTAATAATATTGCATAACTTCCTTGTTTTTCCAATGCAGCACAGTATTCCATTGTGTGAATATACCACAGCTTCCCTATCCAGTCATTTGTTGATGGACCACAACCCCTTCTAAAGTCAGCCTGAACTTCTGGGAGTTCTCTGTTGATGTGCTGTTTCAGTCATTTTTGGATAATCTTCAGCAGAATCTTGCTTGCATGTGATATCAATGATATTGTTTGATAATTTCCACACTCTGTTAGGTCACCTTTCTTTGGAATGGGAACAAATATAGATCTCTTCTAGTCAGTTGGCCAAATGGTTTTCCTCCAGATTTCTTGACACAACTTGGTGAACACATCCAGGGCAGCATCTGTTAGTTTAAATACGTCAACTGGTATATCATCAATTCCTGGGGTCTTATTTTTTGCCAATTCCTTGAAAGCAGCTTGAACTTCTTCCTTCATCACCATAGGCTCTTGCTCATATGTTGTTTCATGAAATTCTTCTTCGTCTGCCAATTCCTTTGGATACAGTGACTCTGTATACTCTTTCCATCTTCTTTTAATACTTCCTGGATCATTTAATATTCTTGGCCAAATCATTCTTAAGTATAGCAATTCAAGGTTTGAATTTGTTCTCCAGTTCCTTGAGCTTAAGAAATGTTGAGCAAGTTCAGGCCTTTTGATTTTCTGACTCCAGCTACTTGCACGTTTCATTGTAATACTTTACTTTGTCTTCCTGTGCTGCCTTTTGATATCTTTTGTTCAGCTCTTTAATATCTTGAATTCTTCCCTGTGTATAATACAGGCCATGGTATTTGCAATCACTTGCTATGCATCAGAGAGTTGGCCAATGATTAGGGAGGATAGAACGAGAATAGAGCCTTTGAGCTGTGGTGTTGGAGAAGAGTATCGAATATACCATG
>NW_006399791.1:2363953-2374758 GCF_000299155.1 Elephantulus edwardii
CACTTCCATAATAGCTTGCCTCCGGAAACCCTATGAGCCTGTAGAGAGGATGAAAGACACCCAAGTGTTGAGGACCCTCCTTCAAAGGGTCGCTATGAGTCAGCTGAGGCTCGACAGCACCTAACAACAACAACAAGCATTTTATATGCGTTTTTATCTTTTGTCTCATTCACAGCTATTAAAATTTTAGCCTTAACTCCAGTCCAGCCTGTCTGACCCTAGAATCTGAGCCTGAAGCACCAGCTCATCAGAAGAAACTTGGGAACAGAGAAATAGATGTGTCTTTAATAAAATCCATAGTCAAAGTATGTGCTTCGTCTTGTCAGGTACTACCAAGTGCATTTCAACTCATATCTCAGCCTCAAACACCTACCTGCTCTCTTTGTACCCTAAGCCTATCAGCCTATGTTAATTATGTTGTTATTGGGGATATTGAGTATATTTCAACTTATAAAACAGAATAGAACTATCTCAGAGTTTTCTAGGCTGCAGTTTTAACTCAGGAGTTGAGCATTAATCGGTTGCACCACAAGAGTATGCTGGGGGTTGGGGGGTGGGAGGATTGTATACCAATGAAGGGATTTTTCTTTTACTTTTCAAAGAGAAGAGCAAACGGCGGGGAGGGGTGGGCAGGGAGAAAAATGCAGCGATGAATGAATGTAAATCCAAAATCTCTGTAAATGTTCATTAAAATTAATAAAATAAAAAAAGAGCATGTTGTGGTTGTTGTTATGTATTCAGAGCTGGAACCAAGCCTAACTGACTCTCCAGACCTCCAGTGAGTTTTCAGAGGCAGTTAATGGCACGGGAGGAGATTGCACATCTTTCTCAAATGGAGCAGCTGGTGGATTCGAACCACATACCTTTGTGTTAGCAGTACATTTCCTTACCACTAAGCCACCAGAGCTTGTGTGTGTGTGTGTGTGTGTGTGTGTGTGTGTGTGTGTGTGTGTATGTAACCTGTTTGCGGTCAAATGAATTTTGCTTGATATTAAGTCATAGTAACTGTCTAAGATGGTCAAACACTCTCATAGGTTTTCCAAGGCTGTAAATCTTTACAAAAGTAAACTTCCACCTATTTCTCCTGTGGAGTGGCTGGCTAATGGATTAAAACCAGCACTTTCAGGTTAATAAAGAACACTTTTACCCCCTTGTCACTAAGACTCATGAAGAGTTTGTTAGTCACAAACCAAACTTACAGCTGTAAAGCTGATGCCAATTCAAAGTGATCTGGCATCAGGTTTAGAGGTAGACCCATCAGCAACCTTGCTTGTTGAGACTGACGAGGGCCTGAAGCATTTGCTGCAGAGGGTCAAGGGCTGTCCTGAAGAGCCTGAGAACCTGTCCTTAGAGGACTGAGAAGAAATCTATCCTGAAAGAGCAAGAGGAAAACTGAACACCCCAGGGGAGAAGAGAGACAGGGCACACAGGGCAGAGGAAGAAAGGCCTGCTGGCCTGCACAGCCACGGGTAGCTGAGAGAGCTGTCCAGCACTGAAAAAGGGAGGGATGTGCTCTCCGCTTGGAGGAGGGATTTCCAGACACTGCAGACATGCTTCCCTACCCCGAGTTGCAGATTGTTAATCTTCATCTTGAGTTGTACCTTGCAACTTCCTTAACAAACCACTTAGCTATAATGATCCAGGAAGCATCAAAAAAAGATGGAAGGAGTACGCAAAGTCACTGTACCAAAAAGAACTAGCTGACACAGAAGTATTCCATAAAACAACTTATGTTCAAGAGACAATGGTGATTGAGGAGGAAGTTCAAGCTACTCTAAAGGAACTGTCATACAACAAGGCCCCAGGAATCAACGGCATACCAATTGACATATTTCAACAACCAGATGCAGCCCTGGAATTACTCACCAGGCTGTGCCAAGAAATCTGAAGGACACCTACCTAGCCAAATGACTGGAAGAAATCCATATTTATTCTGATTCCCAAAAAAAAGGTGATCCAACAAAAAGCAGATATTATTGAACAATATCACTAATATCACATGCAAACAAAATCCTGTTGAAGATCATCTAGACAGTATGTCGACAAAGAACTACCGGAAATACAAGCCAGGTTTAGAAAAGGCCGTGGTACTAGGGACATCATTGCCAATGTCAGACTAAGCTCAAAGTAGAGAGTACTGGATGAATGCCTATCTGTGTTTCATTGACTAAGCAAAGGCATTTGACTGTGTGGATCACAACAAATTTTATCTAATCTTGAGAAGAATGGATATTTCAGAACACCTGACTGTGTTCATGTGAAACCTATACTTTGACTAAGAGGCAGTCGTCAGAACAGAGCAAGGATACATTGTATGGTTTAAAAATCAGGAAATTTGTATCCTTTCAGGAAATCAGGAAAGAGATGTGTTCTTTCTCCATACCTTTTCAATCTGTTTGCAAAACAGATCATTCTACAGGCTGGTCTTTATGAGGAGGAAGATAACATCAGAATTGGAAGAAGACTCATCAACAGCCTGTGTTACGTAGATGACAATCTTACTTGCTGAAACTAAGGAGGGCTTGAAGTATTTACTGCAGAGAGTCAAGATCTGTAGTCTGCAATATGGGCTTAAGATCAATATCAAGAAAATGAAGATTTGTGTCACTGGGCCAATTGGCAGCATCATGACAGATGAAGAAGAGATTGAGATTGTTAACAATTTCAGATTGCTCAGTTTCACAATCAACACTCTTGGTGCCAGCAGTCAGGAAATCAAAAGATGAAATGCATTAGGAAAATCTGCTGTAGTCTACATCAAATCAAGGTCAGTCCATAATGGAATCCTATGAGATAAAAGTCAGGCAGGCAAACCTCCACTCTCTAATTTCTTTGCCATTTCTGAAACCAGCTGTCATCCACCACACTCTCTGCTACTCTGCTGGATTTGACAACTGTTATAGCTGCAAGAAACTCACAGATCATGTTGCTGTTGTTGTAGTAGTATGTGTGGTTTAGTCAACTGCAACTTGTAGTGACCCTATACTCAATAGCTCTGAGTCCTGCTCTATCATGAGCCAATCTCACAGTCTCTGACAGACCTACCTTCATTACCCTAGTTACTGTGTCATTCAATTTTATCTGGGGTCTTCCTCTTCTGCACTGCAGGATACCAGAGTCCTTGGAGAAGAACATCATGCTCAGAAAGGTGGAGGGACAGCACAGGAGAGGAAACCCTGGAAGAGATGGATTGATGTAACAATTGGGGCAATGGGAGTTGGTGTGTCAGAATTAGTGAGATTGGCTCAGGACAGGGCAGGGTTCAGAGCTGCTGTACATAGGGTCACCAGGGGACACAGGTGACTAGACGGCACATTAACAACAACACAAGAACATATGATGTTGCACTGCTAACTCAAAGGTGTCACCTCTCAGGCAGTTGGAAGCCACAAGCAGGTCCATGGGAGAAAGATGGACAATATCCTGCACAATTGACAGCTTCTGGTCTGGTCAGCTATGAATTGGTTCTGACTTTGAGTTTTCTCTGAAGTCAGAAAGATTCTGATGTTACCACTATCATTTAGTAAGTTTTAAATCTCTGACTTTAGCTTGATGGAACAAGAGGAGGATAAAATCTTGAGACTGATAATCAACAAACCAATATTGTTGTTGTTAGGTGACATCGAGTCAAGTATGACTCGTAGCGATCCTTTGAGCAAAAGATCTGAACCGTGTCCTATCTTATGTCATCCTCACACTTCCCGACATACAAGAGCTCACTGTGGTAGTTATCGTGTCCACCCACCTGGTCAAGGGTCTTCCTCTCCTTCACAGACCCTCCGCCGTTCCCAGTATCATGTCCCTCTCCAAGGAATAGCCCCTCCTAGCAACATGCCCAAAGTATGTGAGATGAAGCTTCATCATTCTTGCCTCCAAAGAACACTTTGGTGGCAGCCTCTCCAACTTATATCCGTTTGTTCCTTTAGAAGTCCATGGGATGTTCAGTGCTCTTCTCCAACACCACAGCTCAAAGGCATCAATTCTTCTGGCATCTTTAGTCATTGTCTAGCTCTCAGATGCACAACAAGTGATTGGAAAGACTATGGCCTGAATCAGACGCATCTTAGTCCTCAAACTGACATCAATAATTTGGAGAGTTCCCTAACTACAGATTTTTCCAGTGCAATGTATCTACTTATTTCCTGACTGTTGGTACCAAGAGTATTAATTATAGATCCAAGCAAGATGAAACTGTTGATAGTTTCCATCTCCTCTCCATCCATCATGATTTGCCTATCAGTCCAGTGGTAAGAATCTTTGTTTTCTTGACACTGAGATGCAATCCATACAGAAGGCTGCATTCCTTTACTTTCTGCAACAAGTGCTTCATATCCTCCTCACTTTCAGCAAGCAAGGTTGTGCCATCTGCATGAAGCAGGTTACTGATGAGTCTCCCTACAATCCAGATGCCAAACTCCTCTTCATAGAGTCCAGCTTCTTGGATAATTTGCTCAGCATACAGATTAAAGAGGTAGGGAGAGAGATCACAACCCTAACACACTCCCTTCTTAATTTTAAAGCATGCAGTTTCCCCCTGCTCTGCTCGCACAACAGTTTCCTGGTCCAGGTATAAGTTTTGCATAAGCACAATTGAGTCCTCTGAGACTCCCATTCTTCTCAACATTAGCCACAACTTGTCATGATCCACATAGTCAAATGCATTTTCATAGTCAGTAAAGCAAAAATAGACATTCTTCTGGTATTCTTTACTTTCAGCCAGGATCCATCTGACATCAGCAATTATATCCCTGATGCCACGGCCTCTTCTAAATCCTATTTGAACTTCCGGCAGTTTCCTATCTATGTACTGTCTTAGTTACTTTTGAATGATCTTCAGCAGTATTTTGCTTGCATGTAATATTAATAATATTTGTTGATATTTTCATATTCTGTTGGATCACCTTTCTTGAGGATGGGAATAAACATGGACCTCTTTGAATCTGTTGGCCAGGCAGCTGCCCTTCAAATTTCCTGGCATAGACTGGTGAGTGCATCCAAGGCTGCATCTGTTAATTGAAACAAGTCAGTTGGTATCCCATCGATTCCTGGGGTCTTATTTTTTGCCAATGCCTTCAAAGCAGCTTTCACTTCCTCCTTCATTACCATTAGCTCCTGTTCATATGGTACTTTCTGAAATGTTTTAGTGTCAGTCAGTTCTTTCTGGTAGTGATTCTGTGTATTCCTCCATCATCTTTTATTATTATTATTATCATCATCATCATCATTCTTATGCACTCTCTTAAAAATTTTTTATAAAATTTTTATTTTATTCTGGCTGACTTACAAATTTCATACACATTTTGCTTTTTTGTACTGGATCTTTCCCCTTTCCTTTACCCACTCCTCCCTCAGCCCATCAAATTGTGCAGCACTCTATCCCTCCATCTTCTTTCAATGCTTTTTCTGGATTATTCGATATATTGTCCATAGAAGCATTTTTTAATATGTGACTCAAGCTTGAATTTGTTTTGCCGTTCTCCCTGAGAAATGCAGAACGAGTTCTTCCATTTTATGTCTCCAGTTCCAGTTCTCTGCACATTCCATTATAATATTTTGCTTTGTCCTCCCGAGTTGCCCTTTGAAATCTTCTGTTCAGCTCTTTTACTTCAGCACGTTTTCCTTTTGTTTTGGCTTCTCAATGCTCCAGTGCAATTTTTAGAGTCTCTCCTGACATCCATTTTAATTTTTTCTTTCTCCTCTGCTTTTACACTTACCTTTTACTCTCTTCATGGATGACATTCTTGATATCATCTCATAACTCATCTGGTCTTTAACCACTGGTGTTCAATGCCTCAAACCTATTCCTAAGATGATCTTGAAATTTGGATATAATTGATCCAAGATAGTATCTCGGCTCCTGTGGACTTACTTTCATTTTCTTCAACCTCAATTTGAACTTGCATATGAGTAATTGATGATCTGATATATAGTCTGCCCTTTGCCTAGTGTTGTTGATCTTGAGCTTCCTAGATATAGATAAAATCCAAGAATCTAAATAATCCAATTAAGAAGTTGAGCAAAGCATCTGAAAGTTGATATGTCTGTGGAGTAAATCTGCAGTCTATATGTTGTTGTTATTGTTGTTATTATTTTGTACAATCACATAAGAACCAACCAATAGTTGACCGTCCAGCAGGTTTTCAGAAGCAATAAATTGCACAGGAGGAGATTGCTCATCCTTCTCTCACAAAACAGCTGATATATTTGAATCATGTGCTTTTGGGATTGCTACACAGCTTTCTACTACTGGGCCACCAGAATTCGCACAGTCCATATTGTTGTTGTTGTTGTTATTGTTGTTACTAGGTGCCATTGAGTCATATACAACTCAGCAATCCTATGAACAACAAATATGAATCCTGTCCTATCCTGTGCCATCCTCACAATGTCAGATACACGATCACCAATTGCTGCAGTCACTATGTCAATCCACCTGGTTGAGAATCTTCCTCTCTTTCACCGTCCCTCTGCCTTCCCAAGCATATGTCTAATTCCAATGAATAGCCTCTCCGAGCCACATGCCCAAAGTATGTGAGGTGAAGCTTTTTCATCTTTGCCTCCAAGGAACACTATGGCTGCCCTTTCTCCAAGACATGTCTATTTATTTTTTTGACAGACCATGAGAGTGCTCTTCTCCAACACTATAGTCAAAGGCATCAAGTCTTCCTCTGTCATCCTTATTCACTGTCTAGCTTTCAGAAGCATAGTAAGTGATCAAAAGGCCATAGCCTGAATCAGGCATACCTTATTCCTCCAACTAACGTCATTGCTTCTCAATAGTTTGGAGAGGTCCCGACTACAAACTTCCCCAGTGCAATATGTCTCCTGATTTCCTCACTGCTGGTAACAAGTGTGTTGTTTGTGGATCCAAATAAGATGAAGTCATTAACAATTTCAATTCTCCCCCCTCCCCACCCCATCTATCAAGATGTTGCCTATAGGTCCTGTAGTGACAGTTGAGAATTTAGATTAAGCCCAGTAACTGGTGAAGCTGGATACAATCTTACAACTGATCAGGTCTAGAGCTTGTGTGTTGTTTTTCACCATCAGACACAACTGAGGAACATTCTTCGGAGCCCACAATACTCCTTAATCATAGTCTCCATTTTTCTTTTTCCTGGATGGTGGCATCAGCTAATGTTAGATCACCCCAAGAAATAAAAATAAAGTTTCAATTTCTTTGATATCTTACTCAGAAGGACAAAGGGTGTTAAAAAAAAAAAAGAAGGACAAAGGGGTCCAGTTCTTATATTTGTGGTTATCCATTTGTTAGCCTTCTGTTGAGTCTATTCAATCCATCTCATAGAGATTTTGCCTTGGTCTTCTCTCGATAAAATGACTGGAAGGAGCCTCTCCTTCATATTCTCATGATTTTCAGACTTGATTTTGAAAACATGAACCTGACCCTTAGTTAAACTCTAACCTCTAACTCTGTGAATTTGCAGTTATCTCTGGGGACTTGGCTCAGACTTCCCATAACCCAGCCTTCTGGAGGAGTGACCTCCATTTCACCGGTGGTTCACAGTGAGTGCAGATTCCCCACCGTGACTGGAAGAGGCTTCCCCAAGCATTTCTCCCAGGCATAATGGCACAGAGTGTCCCTGAGGAGTCTTCTGAGTCCCACTAGGAGTCAGAGAAGCTGGATTCTGGGTGCTGGCTCTACTTCTTATGTTAGAATCCCACCCTCTGTTCTTGATTTTTCCAACTCTACAGGGTGAGTTAGGGGAATGAGCATAGCTGGGGGCTGAGAGAGACTCAGAGAGTGTTTAGGATCCAAATGAGTTCCACTTCTAACTGTTTTCTACATTTGTTGTCAGAGATTGGCTTCCTTCCAAAACCAAATCTGCCTTAGAAGTAAGACCAGAATACGTGTCAGAAGTGAGAATGGCAATATACTTAGTACACATTTTTGGGAGACACTGTAATTCCAGGACACACAGCGTCCTGGAAAAAAGGACATAGTGCTGGGGAGAGTAGAGGATCAGTGAAAGAGAGGAGGATCCCCAAGGAGACGGACTGATATACTGACTACAACAATGAACCCAAGTATGGCAACCCTGGTGAGGACAGAATAGGACCAGCAGTGTTTAGTTCCTTTGTACACAGAGGAACTGAGTTTAAGCTGAATGGATGGCACGTAATGATAACAACAGCAAAGGATCGAGTCGTACAGTGGTTCACCAACGTGCAGGTCCATGAGAGAAAGACTAGGCAATCGACTCCTATACAGACCCTTAGTTTAGGAAACACTGTGGGGCGGTTCTACTGACTTTGTGACGTGAGTGACAATGAATGCATTGCTGTCAAGCTGGAGGTGACTTAGAGCTGGCTCTCCAATGGGGAGTTGGAAGCTGTAAATCATCAAGAAGGAGATTGCCCATTTTTCTCCTTTGAATGGAAATGGTATCCCTAATGATCCCTTGAATCCCAGATGGTAGATTCAAACTGCCAGAAAGGCTAACTTTTAGGTTAACAGTTTATCTCCCCACAGACAATGACAGCAGACTAAAGACTAGGAGGTAGACCCAACGCATGGCACACAACAACATATTAACTGCCTAGGATTTCACTGGTGAAAGGTCTCCACAGTGCCATTATGTGCTGTCAAATTGATTCTGACTCAAAGCAACCCAATAAACAGAAAAAAAGAACACTGCTGGTCCTGTGCCATTGTGAGGATGAATTGTGGAATTATTGTGGGGTTTGATCCCACAGTGTCCACTTACCTTACTGAGACTCTTCCTTTTCTTGGTTGACATGATGTCCTTCTCCAGGGAATAACCCATCCTGATACCTTGTCCTAAATATTGAGTCCTTGTGTCTGAGGAAAATTGTGGCTGTACCTTTTCCAAGACAAATTTGGTATTTTTTTTTTCTGGCACTCAATGATAAATCCAGTCATCTTTACCAACATCATAATCTAAAGGCATCAGCTCTTCATCAGTCTTCCTTATTCATTGTCCAGCTTTCACATACATATGAGTCAATTGACAATACCATGTCTGGGGTCAGACACATCTTAGTCCCCATAGTGACATCTTTGCTCTTTAGTAATTCCAAGAATCCTTGGCAGAAGTTGGTCCAATGCAATATGTCCTTTGATGTACTGACTGCTGCTTCTATGAATGTTAATTGTGGGTCCAAGTATAACAAAGTCCATTACAACCTTACTCTTTCTCCATTCATCATAATGTTGCTAAGAACACAATGGAATACTATGCAGCATTGAAAAACAAGGAACTCATGAAATATTATAGAAACTGGATGACCCTGGAGGACATTATGCTGAGTGAAATATCTCAGTTACAAAAAGACAAATATTGCATAAGGCCACTGTTATAAAAAGGGACTGACATTGGGGTTGAGGGAAGACAGGAAAGGAGGGGAGGAATGATGTATATTGCATTGAAACAGATGAGGGAGAGAGCTGTTTAAAAGGGACATATGAATGGGTATTTTTGTCATTACAGAAGTCCAGAGTGAAGGCTGCATAGTGGAGTGGACTTGGGGGAGGGATTGCATAACAATGAAAGAGTTTTTCTTTTTCTTTTCAAAGAGAAGAGTGAATTGGGGGGTCTGGGGGAGGGAGAAAAGTGTGACAATGAATGACTGGAAACCCTAAGTCTCTGTAAACGTTAATTAAAATTAGTAAGAAAAAAAATCCATTTAAAAATAATTTGTTTTCTTTATGTTGAAAAATAATGTATAATGAAGGCTGTAGTCCTTGATCCTATTTAGAAAGTGCTTCAAGTCCTCTTAATTTTAGTGAGCAATGTTGTGCCAATTCTAATGCTGGATTCCTCTTCATAGTGTGGCTTCTTGGATTATTTGCTCAGCATACAGATAGAATAAGGATGATAGAAGAATACAGCCCTGATGCACACCTATCCTAGTTTTAAACCAAGCAGTATCCTCTAATTCTGTTCAAATGACTGCCTTTTGGTCGATATTCAGGTTCTGCATGAGCACAGTTAAGTGTTATGAAACTCCCCATTTTTTTACAAAGTTATCATCCCAGTTGAATGCCTTTGTGACGTAAATATGACACAGGAAAATATCTTTCTGGTTTTCTCTGCTTTCAAGTCCTCAATGTCAGTAAATGATATCCACAGTGTAAAGAGTTTGCAAACCACTCAAGCATGTAGTCATATAAGCCCTTTCCAGTTGTGACTGCCCATCACTCTATGACAACATCCTCTAATCAGTAGTATGAGGCACCAGGTATGGAGATCCCGCAGGAGGAACTGGCTCAGAGTGAGTTCTCTTGGGACTCCAGCCTGGAGCTGGCACAGCATCTGTGTCCTAATGCTTTAAGGAGCAGCCCTGAGGGGAAGCCCTGGCTGACTTTCCAGCTGACGTACAGCAGCTGGCCAGATGCTGGCAGCAGTTCATTTGTCCTAATGGCTCACTCTCTCCGCTCTTCCATCCAGCCAAACCTTGATTCTGTCACCCAGACCATAAAGCCAAGGCCACATTCCCACGGCCTGAGGGAGTGTCAGAAAAGTTAGAGAAGACAGACCAGCAAGGGGCTTTCTGAGGTGGCCAGAGATAAGACCCTTGGACCTTAGAGAAGAGAAAGCTCTGCAGCACCTGCTCAAAGCTGCAGCCCCACACAGTGGCACAGCATCAGGAAGTAAGTCTCTGACTATGCCCGGCATCACTTCCAGTTGTTCCTGGGGCTGGACTGGGCTGGGATAGGAGTATCCATTGGCAGCTTTTTTCCAATGTAGGAACAATGCCAAGACTTAGAATTACATGCAGTCTGCTCACCTGTGTTTACCAAAGGGACTTGATTTGAAATTTGA
>NW_006399791.1:2376604-2394513 GCF_000299155.1 Elephantulus edwardii
AACAACAACAGGTCCAAAATCCAATGTGATAGCTCACAGACTACAAAGAACCATATTTGGGGAAGTTATAAGGTTATAATTTATATTAATAACAAAATACAGTCAAAACATCACCTAAAATGTGCAACTCTACCTTAAGTCTTATGGCTCTAAGTGTCCCCAAGTTCTCAGTCCTGCCATTATTGGCTTCCTCCACAATTATCCAACAAATTTCTCAGTCCTGCAAATATTGGCTCTCCAGACCAAAGTCCCAACTCACATCAATTTTCTAATTCAGCCATTGCTGCTGCTGCCATCTTGAAGCATGTCTTAGATTTCACTGGGTTGGGGAAGGTCTCTCTTCTCTGGCTGGGTGAGGAATTTCATCTCTTCTGTTGGGGGAAGAATTCCTGTCTCTACAGCTAGAACTCTTTAATTTATTGGCTGGACTAGCCAATCCCCTTGTAGGTTGTTGAGAATGAACCAATATCCTTGTAAAATGGTAGATAGTCAATCCCTTTGTGGATAGACAGGCATGCCCCATTCGCATAGTTCCACTCATCTGCATAGCAACAAAAAATAAAGACTGTTGTTGTTTATTGCTGCTGTGTACCATTGGGTGGGAACTGACCCATAGCTGATGCTCCAGTGGGTTTTCAGAGGCAGTTAATCACACAGGAGGAAATTTACCATCCTTCTCCTGCAGAGCAGCTGGTGAACTTGAACCGTGTGCCTTCAGGATTGCAGCACAGCTTCTTGCCCTTGGGCCACCAGATCTTATACAGAAAGACACACTCCATAGTCCTTAAATGATCATGAACATAGCTATAGTTTTTCAGCCTCTCTGAGCTCCAGTACATTAATCTGTGAAAACCCCATTGCCATTGATTAATAATTACTCCATTCGTATTAAAGCTAAACTATGTTCCTTGGAATTTTCAAGGATTTTTTTTTCCTTCAGAAGGAACTTTTCTTCTGAGGACCAAAATTCAGTTAGCAGCTGAGGACATTAATCATTTGCATCACCCAGGCACTCACTCTCATTGATAAAATGGGAGTAAATTCCGCTATCTCAAGGAGCTAGTGGTACAAAAGGCTAAACATTTAACAGTTAACTGAAAGGTTTATGGTTCAAACACACCCAGCATTTCCACCTCGGAAAGATCTGGCAGATAAACTCTATGGGACAGTTGTACTCTGTGCTGTTGTGCATTGTCTAGTCTGAATTGACTCATAATCTCAACATTATGTTGTGGCTTTTCAAAGGCAGTAAATTGCATGTAAGTTGATTGTCCATCGTTTTCCTATCAAGCAGCTGGTGGATTTGAACTGCATAACTCCTTACCACTCAGTCACCAGAGCGCCCTAGTACTTGCTTAAATAGGGTTATTATGATTCAGAATCAACTCAACAGCAGCCACCTGTCTTGGGAGCCACACTACTATGTGTCTCGCTGGTTGCTTGAAGGTCTAATGAACTACGGTAAATCAAGATATAGAGCAATGCCTCTATACCACATTGCTTTGACTGTTACAGTTTGTGATGGTTTGTGTCTGCTGCTGTTTAAGAAGTATGATTTCTTTCCAAACACACACTACTTGGGAAGAATCTATCATCGAAATGTTTATTATAAAATCCAAGAAACCTCTCTTCCAGATCTGCCTCCAACTCCTTTTACTTTACAATCTGAATGGCTTACCTCAGGTTGCTAAGACTAGGTCAGCCGTTTTCAAACTGTGGCATCTCTCAGTGGCAGTGGAAAGATTCCTTACAGCCTGAATGTCAGGGTCTACTCACAGATTTGAGGACCCAGGAGTTGAAAGGACAACCTGAGAATTCTCATTTCTGGCCCGTTCCTGGATGATGCTGAGGTGTTGGTCACTGGGACTGTACTTTGAAAATCACTGGATTAGGTGTCCTTAAGCATCCTTTTCCAAGAGAAAAAAAAATAATAATTAAAGCATCCTTTTCCATTTCACTGTTTCATATTTCTTATATTTGTGTTTCACATAATTATAATTTAAATATTTGTACTGTAGACTGTTGTTGGATGCTGTAGAGTCGAATGCAACCCTATGAATAGCAGATCTGAACTCTATGCTATACTGTGCCATTCTCACACTTCCTGATACACTAGAGCCCACTATGGCAGTCACTGTGTCAATCCAGCTCATTGAGGGCCTTCCTCTCCTTTGTAAATCATCCACGTTTCTGAGCATCACATTCATCTCCAAGGAATAGCTCCTCCTAGCAACATAATCAAAGTATATGAGATGAAGCTTTACTATCCTTGCCTCCCAGGAGCACTCTGGCTCCAATACATATTTGTTTATTCTTTTGACCATCCATGGGATGTTCAGTACTCTTCTCCAACACGACAGCTCAAAGGTATCAATTGCTCTTCTGTCATTCTTATTCATTGTCAAGCTCTCAGATACGTAGCAAGCGACTGGAAACACCATGGCCTGAATCAAAAGCACATTAGTCCTCTACCAGATATCATTACTCCTTAATAATTTGAAGAGGTCCTTGACTGCAGGGTGTTGATAATGGATCCAAGTGAGATGCAGTTGCTGACAGTTTTAGTGTTTTCTTCAACTATCATGATGTTGCCTATCGATCTAGTGGAAGAATTTTTGTTTTCTTGACATTGAGATGCAATTCATATTGAAGGCTCTACACTTTGATCATCTGCAACAAGTGCTTCAAGTCCTCTTCGTTATCAGGAAAGAAGATTATGTTATCTGCCTAATACAGGTTATTGATGAATCTTCCTCCAATCTTTAGACTGTTAGTGTCTGATACTTTAAGTCTATCTGGGTTCTTCTCTGAGTGAGTTTTCTGTGAAGGTACCATAATGCAGTGAGTAGAGTTGGAGTTATACCATTGACATTTGAATCCTGGCTATGTATCAAGTTTTCCAACCAAGATTTCATATCTAGAATGAAGATGAGAATAGTACCTGCCTTGTAGGATATGAGATGGAGACTGATGACTGTCTCCTCCTTCATAATTAGAATGTAAGTTTTATGACCTATTATAAAAGATAGATAATAACTAGTCAAATCTAGTACATTCTCCTTTGATAAAACGATTCTATAAAGGTGGAATCTTCAGGGTCTTCTATAAAAGACGGTCATCTATTGACTAATGGTGAGAACTTTTCAAAGAAAACGTCCTTTCTCACTAGCTCTCTCCTCTTTTTTTTTTTTTTTTTGCTTGAGCTGTCATCACATGAAGACAAGATGCTGGAGCAGCACAGTCATCTTGCAACCATGAGGATGCCCATGGACTCACAGAGAATTGCTTGTTGGAAAGGCAGGAAGGTTATCAAGGGGACTTTGAGGTGCTGAGCCAACTCTGGGTCCACAGATTTCTGCGTTCTTGTTAATTAAAAACACATTTGCAAAAATTTTAAAAAAAATGCAGTGATAAACATTTCTTTGCTAATAGCTATCCCATGTTAGATCAGATGGTATATGTAAATTGCATTAAGATGCAATGCCTCAGGCATAGGATATAGTTGCTAAATAGCGGTCTGAACAATGATGAAAACTTCAACATTTTTCTACAGCTTTTGCCTTCATTTATCATTAACAAAATCTTTGAGTCAAAACAATGTAGTAAGTTCAATGAAGAAGATTGTTTCTCTTTCTCCCTTAAAGTAGCTGGTAGGTTTGAACTTCTTATCTTTGGATTGACAGCACAACTCTTTACCCACTAGGCTACCAGAGAGTTTCACATTTTGAAAGGCAGCAATACTCTCAGATGTGCTTTCACTAAGTGTCCACTGTGTACCCTTTTTTATCCTAGAAGATATAATTAATTGTGCATAAACAGTCCTTGTCCTAGAAGATATACAATCTAATGAAAGAGAACAAACTATTAGGGAAAAATTAACTTCTGAGAATCATTCTGTACATCACTAACAGAAGGACAAATATTTTTTTATTTTCAATTTATTGCTAAAAGTTCTGTAAGTAAAAAGCTTAAAACTTCAGTAGCTATAATTATTACATATTATAACTGCAACAGACTAGCTATAAAGTCTGAAGTGAAAAGTATGGGTATGTCTCTTTTTGTTGCCAAAGATCATCACTGCTTACAATTTCTTATGTATATCACTAGAAAAAATGTACGTATATAAACATTTGAACACTCAACCTTTTTAGATATGTAGCCACTTTATTGATTTATGATTCACACACTACACAAGTCACCCATTGGAAGTCTATAATTAATTCCTAGAATATTCACAGAGTTGTACCACCATCATCACATTCAATTTTAGAACAGTTTATCACCCCAGAAAGAAATCTCATATACATTAGTGGCTACTCTGCATGTCTTCCCAACCCACTCATCCTTCCACCCTGTTTAAGCCACAGCCATGTATTGTTTTTAGTTGTTGTTGAGTCCAGTACAATTCATAGCAACCCTGTGAACAACAGCACTGAACCCTGCCCTATCCTGTGCCATCCTCATCATCGCTGGTACGCTTGAGTTTATTGTTGCAATCCCTGTGTAAATCCATCTCATTGAGAGTCTTCCTCTTTCCCTGCCCCTCTTCTTTCCAAGTATGATGTCCCTCTCCAAGGAATAGCTGCTCCTAGCAACCTGCCCAAAGTATATGAGATGAAGCTATGTCATCTTTGCCTCTAAGGAGCACTCTGGCTGCACTTTCCCTAAGATGTATCTGTTTGTTTTGTTGGCAGTCCATGGGATGTTCATTACTCTTCTTCAACACCATAAGTTAAAGGCATCAATTCTTCCGTCATCCTTATTCATTGTTCATATCTCAGGTGTGGGAGCAAGTGATGAAAAAGGCCATGATCTGAATCAGGCCACTTTAGTCTTTAAACTGACTCATTGCTCCTTGGGATTTTGGGCAGGTCCCTGACAGTAGATTTGTCCAATGCAAAATATGACTACTGGTACTAAGGGTGTTGATTATGGATCACAATAAGATGAAATCATTGACAATTTCAATTTTTTCTCCAACTCTCAGGATGTTACTTATCAGTCCAGTGGTGAGAATTTTTGTCTTCTTGATTTTGAGATGCAATCTGCAGCCATCTAGTCGATTCCAATTCATCATGTCTATTATTTCTAATCAGGAGGAATTCCTGAGGTTATAAACTTTTACACAAGGAGATTGCCCATCGTTCTCCCAAGGCAACTGGTGAAGTTGAACCAATGACTTTTAAGTTAACAATGAAAAATGTAACATAGCACTATTCTTCCTTCCCCCAGCTTAGAGGCAAGTATGGTGAAATTTTGTCTCACGTACTTCAGCCATGTTTTAGGAAAGACTATTTCTTGGAAAGGGATAGCATGCTTACAAAGATAGAGGGTCAGTGGAAGAGAAGACCCTCAGTGAGACGGCTGATACAGAGACTGCAGCAATGGACTCTTGTATGTCAGAGATGATGAGAATGGCTCAGTATAGGACAGGGTTCAGATCTATTGTTCATAGGGTCGACAGGAGTCATACTCGACTTGACGGCACCTAACAACAACAATCTATATTCTGTATCCTTCGATTTTCCTCTTCTGGACTTTTCATACAAATGTATTCATCCAATATACGATCTTTTGAGACTAGCTTCTCTTTATTCAGCGTAAGATTTTCAACATTCATCCACAATGTAGCATGAATTTTAGCACTTGATTCCTTTCTACTAGGGGCTAAAATGTCATTGTAAGGCTCTCTCACATTTTATTTATCCATTCACCAGGTGCTGGACATTTGAGTTATTTCTGTTTTTTGGCCTTAATGAGAAGTGCTGCGGGGAACTTTCAAACATATAAGCTTTATAAAATCACAGGGGGGAAAAGAGCTATACTTACTTCTCTGTGCAGCTGATTTTTCTCTTAAAAACCCATTTTGGTGCTCTTTACACATTATCACAGAAAGACACAGAGAGAGAGGTAGAAAGAAAAGAAAGTGCCTGTGAGTTTGATACATGATGAAGAGTAATTTGCTTGTGTGGTGAGAAGCAGCCTTTGCTTTTGAATGAGGCACCGTTTACAGCAAAAAGGAAACCACTAAAGAGATGGCTTGCAGTGAGGGGTGGGGGAGGGCAAAAGAGAAAGAGAGAGAGATGGCTTGTAAACGATAGGAAACCATCCGCAAATACAGTAGCTTCAGCTTTTGTGACCCCATTTCTTACCAAATAGAAAAATCACTGACAAGCTTCATCGTCACTGGTGAATCTGTTCAGCTCACATGGTGCAAGCTAGAAGTGCTCACAGCCCAACAACCATCATTAGAGAGAGTATAGTTCTCCCCCCACCCATCACTCTTCCCCTCCTCACTGGCTCCCTCCCCCAACCACTTCTTTTTCCCAGTCCAGGCCTCCATCCATCCTCCAAGAATTGACAGATGGAACATAAATCCCTCATACACCTAATCCTCAAACTCCTTCCATTTTCTCTATGAGTGAAACCTTCTAGGTATCCTAAAGTGGCTGCATTTTAACCACAGCTGCAGCCTGGGTTGCTGGAAGCAGTATAAAGATGGGTACAAGGTAAAGGAAAGCAAGAAAGAATCATTCTCTCTCTCTCTTACTGTTATTGAGGTAACTGAAAACTGGCACCTGGCACCTACCCTCAGCCACCCTCAGGCAAACTTCATGTAAAATGATGCAGGATCTTCTGATTTCCACAGGAGCACCCCATCATTATTTTCCCCCACTAAGTCAGAACCTGCTGCTCTATTCCTAATAATTCATTACTGAAATATTCCACCTGGCGACCCAATCAAACTGGCAGCTCAGGAAGGCTGATTATACAAAAACCCATCTGTCCTCATTAATCTGCGTAATGATGTGCAGGACCCCAGCCGGGGGGCCTGGAAGTCAGCACCAGGGCCTCAGCGCAGGGGGGCCAGGCAGTGACATGGCCTTACACTGGCTCCCACTTTGATCTCTGGGAGCCATATCAGAGGTGATGACAGCCTGAGGTCTCAACACAGCCACAGAGACAAATCATTAGCTGGTGTCAGAGGGGCCCAGACCAGTTTCTTGCAGCATCCCAGCCTGTTCATGGCCAGATGCACACGGGACTTAGTTAATCTCGCCTTCCTTTCTCCAGCTTTAGAACCACTGCTCGATCCTTTATCCTTGACTTGAAGAAACAATATCTTTTTAAAAAAGTGCAGTTTTATAACATCATGGATATCTGAAAATAAAGCGGCCAAATCAACATGCTGCAAATCTAGCATCATCCTCACTGAACAATTCACGTTCAGAATTTAAGTTCTTGAATTGCTCAGTTGGTTGAAATGGCTGAGGTTTAGCTGGAGTTGCATCTCTCAGTGCACCAAGAGAACTCAGGCCTGGTCAAAAGCAGGGATGGTGCCTTGACATCTCCCAGGCATCGCTTGCCCTGACAGCCTGTCCATCACCAACCCAGACATAGTAGCAAGAAGGACTAACTCAAATGTGCTCAGAAGCAGCAGCTGTGTATCTAAAATAGGGCTCTGTCCTCATCTCTAACTGCTCAGATATCTGCTGGACTTTCCACTTGAACATCCCATGGGGCCACCAACTCCAGGGTCTAAACTTGAATGAATATTTTATTCCTACAAATGAAGTTTTTTGCCCAACATCCCAATTTAGACTCTGACACCACTGTCCTCTCCTTGCCCCGCTCAGGACTGGAGCATCCCACTCCTTGATTCCTCTCTGACACCTCTGTAGACACTGAATCATCTTTCGCATTTGGACAGTCATTTCTGCATCAATCAGCCTCTCCCATATTCAGCCATTCTTCGTTCTGGCCAAATTAATGCCATTTTGAATTGCTGTTGTGTTTGCTCTGACCTGTGTGTTGCAGAACGAGAATTGTCCAGTTCTTCGCTATCTTCCATTTGAGTCTCTTGTGGTCATTGTGTAATTTATTATCTCATGGAGGATTTCCTCATTTATGCGGACATTCTACAAAATGTGCCATCCTTCTCCAGAGATCTTCTGATGACACACTCAGAGAAAGAAGGTCAAAGTCGTGGACAACCCTCTGTGAACTACAGCATTTTCCTCAGCTAATTTGCAGTTGTTGATCAACAGAGTCTTTGCCCTAGCCTGTCTTTATACTAAAAGCAAAACCAACCTGTTGTGGGTGAGGAGAGCTCTTGATAGTGTTTTCAAGACTGGGACCTTCCAGAAACAGCTCACCAGGCCTTTATTGCAAGTTACTTTTGAGTGCCTTTGAATCACTCACTTTTCTGTTAGGAGACAAGCTTTTAGTCATTTGCACCACTCAAGGATTCTTGTCCATCTTAAAAAACAAGTTCAACTCTACTTTCTTCAAATAAAGAAAAAAATTAAGACGTAATTATTAGGAAGGTACAAAGAAACAAAATAATCATTGTTTTGAGTTTGCAGGTTTGCTTACTCTAAGTAAAAAAAAAAAAAAAAAAAAAAGCTCATAAAAGCTGCTAATCTAGTAATAGAGGTTCAGTAAGTTACCAGACATGATAAGTAAGCAGTCATGTTATTTATTATGTATATCAGCAATACTTAAGTAAAAATATAGCAAAGGAGTGTGTCTCCTCAAAAGCAACATATATGTAAATACTGTGAATTAAGACTAAATTTAAATTATGTAAGACTTAAATGAAAATTACAATCCTTTACAAAAGGGACAAAATGACAGACACTAGAGAAAGAATTATTACAGTAAAGATGGTAATTCTCCCCAAAATTAACCCATCATTAAATTCAATCAAAATCCAAGTTATTAGACGCTATCATACAATTTAAAGAAAAGTGCGCATGATTAATGAAGAAAATTTTTCTAGAAATTAGAAAAAAGAAAAATTTGGTGGAACTAGATCTTTCAGAATTAAAATATTATGAAAGTTATGCTGATGGAAGTAGTGTGTCTTTTCGTGTCAGCAGAAAATGGATAAATAGATCGGTTAAAGAAAAATATGAGTCCAGAAATGCAACTAGAAAGGAACTCTGCTTTTGATACTTCATATACAGTTGGGGTTGAGAGGGGAGAATGAAATATTCTGTAAGTGGAAGATGGGAAAATTGGCTATTCTTTGGAATTATGAGAATTATAACTTACTTCATATCATATATAAAACAAAAGATAGGGTAATAAGAGAAAAGTCATAGTGATTGTAAAGACCATGACTTTTAACAGGTGCACCTTAGTCTCCACATGGACATTGTTGCTGTTCAGTACTTTGGAGAGATCTCTAACAGCAGACTTTCCCAATGCAATTTGTCTTTTAATTTCTAACTGCTAATGCCAAGTTAATTGTGGAGTCAAGCAAACTAAAGCTGTTTACAATCTCAATCTCTTCACCATCCATCGTGACGCTGTCAATTGGTCCAGTGGTGAGAATCTTTGTTTTCTTGATATCGGGCTTCAATCCATATTGAGGGCTGCAGTCCTTGACCCTCTGCAGCAAGCGCTTCAGGTCCTCCTCAGATTTAGCAAGCAGGGTTGTGCCATCTGCGTAACACAGATTGTTGATGAGTCTTCCTTCAATCTTGATGCCACATTTCTTGTCATAGAGCTCAGCCTCCTGGATAATCTGTTCTGCAAATAGACTGAAAATGTATGCAGATAGGACACATCCCTGGCATACACCCTTCCCAGTTTTGAACCATGCAGTGGTGTTTCCTTGTTCTGTTCTGATAACTGTCTCCTGGTCCAAGTATAGGTTTTGTATAAGCACCATCACGTGTTCTGGGATTCCCATTCTTGGAGTTAGCCGCAGTTTGCTATAGTTCAGACAGCATTAAGAAAACAAAAATTGTCCTCCAAGTAGACCAGTAAATAATATTATGATAAACAGAGAAAATACTGAAGTTGTCAAAAATCCCATTTTACCTGGATCCACAATTAACATTCATGGGAACAATAGTCAAAGAAATTAGAGAGCATATTGCACTGGGCAGAACCTGGAAAGGCAAATCTTTAAAGATTTTTAAAGAGCAAGGATGCCACTTTAAAGACTAAGGTGTACCTGATCCAATCCATGATATTTTCAGTTGCTTCATATGCATGTGAAAGTCATACAATTAGCCAGCAAGACTGAAGAAGAATTGATGCCTTTCGATTGTGATGACGGTGAAGAATATTGAATATACCATGGACATTTGGAAGCATACTTTGGGCATGCTATCAGAAGGATTTGGTACCTGAAGAAGTACATCACAATTTGAAGAGCAGATGGTCAGTGGAAAAGAGAAAGATGCTCAACAAAATGCAGTGAGTGACTGCAAAAATGGGTTGAAGCAGCAGTGGTTGTGAGAATGGTGTAGAGTCAGGTAGGGTTTTGTTCTGTTGTGTCATTTGTATGAGTTGGAGCTGCCTCGAGAATATCTACAAACAAAAACTGAGTAGGGAAAGCCCTCTTCAGATGACGATGGGGAGGGGGGAGGGAATCAAAGATTGGTACTTGTTGTTACTATAATATAAGAAGTGAGTGACTTAAAAAGACACTTTCTCTCAGCTCTGGACACTAGGAATCTGAATTCAGGCCACGGCTCTAGGCAGAGTCTCCCTTGTCTATTTCAAATTCTAGCAACTGATTCTGGTTCTAGTAATAGAGTGTGTGTGTGTGTGTGTGTGTATGTGTACCTGCATCTGTGTCCGTGTCTGGTCTGCTCTTTTTTTGTAATGCACTGCTCAGAAGAGATTAGTTATAGAACCCATTTTCCTCTGGCCTAGCCTTATTAGCATATTAAAACAAAGCCCCTATTTCCAAACAGGATTATACTGAAAATATGAGCTTAGCCGAGTTTAGAGGGCACATCTAAAATAGATACTATTTTAATATATTGAGAAGTAATAATATTTTGGAGGGAATGTAAGAGTGGAAAAGAAGCTGGGAGGCCAGCAGTGTCCCAAGGACACAAGAATTCTGAAAGGTTAACTCCCAAACCCACTACCATGGAGTTGACTCCAGCTAATTCGGAAAAGAGAAGAATCACTAAATTCCACTTTTAAAGTTCATGACAAAATAACAGCAGATCCTCACCTCAAATTAAGTGAGGGCCTCATTTCTTCCCAGAAACTTTCTTTAAAGTTTCAAAGAAGATGCTTTTGTTCTGATCATTAGAGTAATTCAACACAGTTTCTAATTAAGATACTTAAATGAATCAGAGAAGTTATAATGAACAGAAGTTGTAAAGGAATGTCCCTTGGACTTTCACTCATTCTTTTTTTTTTTCCATCGATGGTTGGAAATACGAGTGTTTTAAAAATATTTGGTGTTGACTATCAAATTCTTATCCCCCAGTCCTGTTGGATCCACCACCATTGTGTGGCTATAACGTGGTTACTGGGAACCTAAGGGCCAGTGAGAATGGCCCCAGCCCTAGTTCTGCTGATCTCCAGTTTCTTTCGGGGGGGGGGGAGTGTCTGCGCCTTTCTCAGTCTTCCCTATCATTAAGGGAGCCCTTTCAGAGCCTCTCCAAGCTGCATTTCGGGGTGTGAATAAGCAAATTCTCTGACACCTGCTTCCAGCCTGTGAATCTGTGTCTTATTTCTGCCTCGTGCTATCTAAAATTAGATGACATTACCAGGAAAACATTTGTCCACCAAAAAATGGGTCCACCCAGTAATATGGACCCCTCATTCTCAGATTCCCATTTATGGAAATATCCAATGTGGACAAAGAGCAGAAGGTGAAGGAGATGGTCTTGGGAAATTAGAATAAATTTCTCCTGAAGAGATACCGTGTCCTTTGTTACAAGGAAGTGCCTCCAACTCCATAGGGAGCCCAAGTCATGTTCAAATTTGGATTTAGAGACGCTTAGCTTCACAACACACATAATATAACACCTGCAGCTAGGTTAGCACCTGCCCTTCAATTAGAAAGTTCTAGAAAGCAGTTGATTGTAACACTATTAGGAAAAACACTTGCATAGGTATAAGGATTACATATAGGTTGATATATAGGGATATTTTCAACACACGTGTGTCTGAAGATATAGCTATAAATGCATATCAACAGATTAAAGAAACTGAGGAAGCTAACTCATTTGCTTTTTTCCTCTAATCAAGATATGTATTTTTTTTTAGTCTGCATTCAATTCCAATTAAGGGATGCTTTTATACCTTTTATAGAGGAACGACTATATTTAACACCACCATTCCCTCTAAATAGTAATTGGATTTTACGAGGTATAAGACTTTTAAAGCTACCTTGAGTCCCAAAATTTTCTCTGTGCTGCTCAGGAGACGAGTTGGCTGAGTTGAAAGTCCAAGGGTCCTGGTGAGAGCTGCCCACTCACCAGAAATCATGACCAGGCACAGCTCCCCTAGTGGTGAAGAGCAGAACTTACACAAGGAAGCAATTCCTTTTTTGCAACAATTAAAGCGGTTTAAGGGAATTGGTGCCCTGAGATTTTGAAAGATTCAGAATTGTACTTCCAATATACTGTCTGTAAAAGACAGGGAAGACAAGTATACATTCAGAAATATATCAGATCCTGTTTAAAGGTACAATAGTTAAAAACTATTAAGAAACCTTTGTGCAATATTCATGGAGGCTAGTCACAATGTCTTCCATCTGAATCACCCTTGATGGTGATAAGTCAAACCAATGACCTGTGCAAAATGTCACATTAGCCAGAAGAAAGCATAACTTGGGTCTCCAGCATTGGACTCTTTTAAAGGACTGTTCATGAGGGAGCAAACTGATCATGGTGACTCAAAAGGTTAAATAAGAAGCTTAAGTGACAGTGAGTTTGTGTTAATGAGGAAGGAACAGTTCAGGAAAAAGAGAGTCAGTCATTGCACAGTTTGATGAAAGTCACTGAATTTTACAAGAAGAAATTGTTTAATTCATTTACAATCTGTTGTGAATATTCAAATGACAGAAAATAAGTTCTATTTTTTTAAGGGAGAAAAAGAAAATAACTCTTCAGACATCTTCTTCTCCCAGGTTATATGAGTTTGTCTGCTAACAACCCAAACCACCTTCCCCAAAGATGATGTTCAAGAGCTGATAGGTAAAATCTGCTGATATTGAGTTCAGCATACAGAGTTTATAAATTTGAACCCACATTCTCGTGGCAATGACTTTTTATCATTGTCTTTGTTTCATTTTAATCTAAATTTTCATCTTTATCTAGGTCTCATAACCTGCAAGTATTGCAGCTAAAGGACATGTCCCCTCATTCTATCAATGCCTAGACTATACAGAATATATCATTACAAGACTTAAAAGGACCGAGTCATGAAGCTGGGCTGCATGGGTTTGAATTCTAACCCTGCAACTCATTGGAAAGGGAGTTACGGTGGCGTAGTCTGTAGTGAGTTGTACTGCTAACCCAAAGTGTGCTGTCACTGAAGGTTTAAATCCATCAGTAGCTCCAAGGGTGAAAGATGGACAGAATCCTACCATAAACAGCCTCAGAAACCTGATAAAAAATCATTATGACTTGGAACTGACTTGTTGGCAGAAGGGTTTTTGCTTGTTTGTTGCCTGCAACCCAGGAGCAGTATGACCTTGGTTGCACCGAACTATTTGCAGTTCTCCTGGTCTGCTTCTTTATTCCACACCGCATTGCTTTGCCCACACACTCCTCTGACTGCAAACCCTCCCGTGTCTGGCCCACTGTATGTGAATGCCCACTCATCTCTTAGCACCCAGCTTGAGAGTCAGAGTCTCTATCAGGTGGCTCTTGGTCCCTTGGCATTTGATCACAGTGTCTTTAACACTTCCATCCACTTACTCATCTTCCTCTGGCAAGAACTGAGTGAGGCTTATTCCACTTCCTGTTTCTAGTACCCAGCACAGGACTGGAGCAGAATAGACAAACAAGGCAGATTTACTGTGTACCGACGAAGATAATGAAACCTAAGTCATGACATCTGCTCCTAAAGAACGTGGAATCTAACTAAGGAACCATCTAAAGTACATTAGTGATTAGAGTATAATACCAACCAATTCTCCGTAAGAGACACGGACAACATGCAGTTAAATGTGTCCTGAATGGGTTAGACTATATGACCTCTTCTTCAAATGAGGACTTGACTGGGGAGTATTATGAGATGAATTGTGTACCTTCCCCTTAAAAAAGTAAAATAAAATAAAACTTTTTAAAAAAAGTGTTGGAATCCCAACCCTTGTGTCTACACATGTAATCTCATTTAGACATAGGATTTTTTTTCCCTTGTTATGTGAATGAGGTCATATCAGGATGTATCTTAAACCTAATTACTTTTAAAAGTTTTGGGGTTTTGTTCACATTCACGTCGTGTTTCATAAGAGCATTCTCATACATTGTGTTTTATAAAATTGAGATATAAAAAGAACAGATTAGGCACAAAGACAAGCAAAGACAGGAAAACCTGTGAAGATCGTCAGGGAACAGAGAAACACAGGGGCTCTAAAAGCTGAGAAAACACTTTCCTCAGAGATGACAGAGAGAAAGACAGCTTCCCCTGGAAACAGGGCCCTGAATTCGGACTTTTAGCCTTCTGAACTGTGAGAAAATAAACGTCTGTTCTTTAAAGCCGCCCACCCACTTGTGGTATTTCTGGTATAGCAGCACTAGCTAAGTCAGGGAGATTCTGGAAACACAAAATAGCATCCAGTATCTATGGAATACTTCTATGAGACACCAGAGATCATGCTAATTCTGTCGAAGTCATTATGTCATTTAAGCTTCATTAATTGAACAAAACATCAGTTTGAACAGATAGGATTCAGACAACTGGTATTGCACATGATTGCTTTTACATCAGGCAGCCCCTAGATACAAGTTCTATTTTCTCTTCATGTGTGTTTAACTCTGTTCGAGAAAGAATTTAAAGAGAAAAAAAGGGCTTCACATAATCTTTGCTTCAACATCAAGACAACAGTTTTGAATGGAAAGTTTTTAAAATAGAATGGGGAGTGAAAAAGAACCTTAAACTCCAAACATTTCCTAACATAAAAACCCAGCCAACTAGTAGACCAAAAGAACTTTATTGTAAACCGTGGGTAGAGAGATGTCAGATATGATGTGAAAGAAGTTCTTCCTACAAGGGAAAGAGGAAATCCGAGGTTTTCTAGCCCACCTGAACATGGGAAGGTACGAGATGAGACAATAAATAAGGAAATAAAAAGTATTTCCTAGAAAATAAAAGTACCCACTGATTTCCTTTAGCATTAGACTTAGGTATAGAGGGTCATTACCTTTTACTGAGCATGACTGAATTCAAGAATTTATGCTTAGTGGTCTATTTCCTTATATATTCCTTGCAGAAGCCTGTAAATCTAGAAAAGTCCTTACATTTAGCCTTATAATACATGTAATATACCATGAAAATGAGAAACCAAACACATTTCAATGAAAAGTATAGAAGCAATTGGTGATCCATGTTGCAGGAAAATTAAATGTGATACTTACATCATACATCACATCTCATGACATAGTAATCTGCTAAAGTGCACTAAGGACAAAAGAGTACAGTTTATTTTCCTTTTTTGAACTCAGCTACATTAAAATCACAAAAATGAGGAACTATTTGTATTCATTATTTCAATTTTCCATAACAAAACAATTTTCAAATATAAGAATTATATTAATCAATGCTTATCAAAGATGCGGAGGGAGACATAGAAAAGTAAAAATTAGTCAATAGAGAAGTTTCATGATGGGAAAGGCAAAATACAGTTAAGAGATTGAACAGACATTGATTGTAGTTAATTACATTAATTTAATTTAATGTTATTATAGAGCATGAGTTATTGAATAAAAAACTAATACGATTTGTAACCTCAAACAAAAAAATGGAAAAAAATAATTGTGTTAATAAAAAAAAACTAAAAGTAGACCATATATAAATTATTTAACTTAATTCAACACACTAAATAATAAAGGGTAGTTGTTGTTGTTATTGTTGTTAGATACAACATAGTTACCTTGTGTTGTTGTTGATTCCAATATAGTGACTCTGCACAGCACAATGAAACACTGTCCTGTCCTGTCCTCTCCTGTTCTGTCTTTACCATGACTGAGGCCATTGTTGCAACTACTATTATGTCTGGCTAAAGGTCTTCTTTTTTTCCTGACTTTCTTCTACTTTACCAAGATGTTGTCTTTCTCCAAGGACTGCTTCCTCCTTCATTACGCCCAAGCATTTAAGACAGATTTGCTTATATTCTTCACCACACCATAATTTAAACGCTTCAGTTCTTCTTTGATCTTCCTTGTTGTTGTTGTTGTTAAGTGTCGTTGAGTCGCTTGCAACTCATAGCGACCCTATGTACAACAGCCCTAAACTCTGCTCTATCCTGTGCCAATCGCACTGCCTCTGATACACCCATCCTGATTACCCCAGTCACTCAATCAATCCACCTTATAGAGGGTCTTCCCTCCTGTGCTGTCCCTCCACCCTCCCAAGCATCATGTCCCTCTCCAAGGACCGGTCCCTCCTTACAACATGTCCAAAGTATGTCAGACAAAGCCCCAGAATCCTTGCCTCCAAGGAGCAGCCTGCTTTAACCCTCTCAAGAGTGAATCTGTTTTCTTAGCAGTCCATAGTACACTCAGTACTCTTCTCCAACACCACAGCTCAAAGGCATCAATTCTCCTTCTATCCTCCCTAGTCATTGTCCAACTCTCTGATGCAAAGCAAGTAATCGCAAAGACCAAGGCCTGTATCAGATGCACCTTAGTCTCCAGAGAGACACCATTGCTCTTCAGTACTTTGGAGAGGTTCCTAACAGCAGACTTGCCCATCAAAAATTTGCCTTTTAATTTCCTGGATGCTGGTGCCAAGAGGGTTGACTGTGAAGCCAAGCAAACTAAAGTTGTAAACAATCTCAGTCTCTTCACCATCCATCCTGATGCTGCCAATTGGTCCAATGGTGAGAATCTTTGTTTTCTTGACATTGAGCCTCAATCCATATTGAAGGCTGCAGTCCCTGACCCTCAGCAGCAAGCACGTCAGGTCCTCCTCAGTTTCAGCAAGCAGGGTTGTGTTATCTGCATAATACAGATTGTTGATAGATTGTCCACCAATCCTGATGCCCCATTTCTCCTCATAGAGCCCAGCCTCTCGGATAATCTGTTCTGCATACAGGTTGGAAAAGTGTGGAGATAGGACACATCCCTGATCTTCCTTAGTTAAGAAAAAATACAATCAGACAAAGATAAAATAAAGTATTATCAGCAACAGGAAAATTATTCATAAATCAAAATTTCATTTCATCAATAATCAGGTAAATGTCTATTCAAACCACAGTGAGAAAACATCTTTCAGTCGTCACCTAACTGATAAAAATTGGAAATTTAGGCATCAATCATTGGCAAGTATATGGAGCGATTTCATACCTCACTCTGATTGTTGTTGTTTCTGTAAGGTACTGTCAAGTTGGCCCAACTCATAGTGACTCTATTAACAGCAGAAGGAAACCTTGCCCATTCCTGAACTATCCTCACAATCTTGCTGTGTTTAAACCTATTGTCATGGTTACTGGGTAAATTCATCTCCTTGAGGATTTTCCTTTCTTTTATTAACTCTCTGTGTTTCATTGACTATGCAAAGGCATTTGAGTATGTGGATCATAACAAACTGCAGCTAACTCTGAGAAGAAGGGGAATCCCAGAACACTTGATCGTGCTTATGCAAAACCTATACTTAGACCAGGAGGCAGTTGTCAGAACAGAGCAAGGAAACACTACACAGTCCAAAATTGGGAAGGATGTGTACCAGGAATGTGTCCTATTTCCATATCTTTTCAGTCTATATGCAGAACAGATTAACCAGAAGGCTGGGCTGTCTGAGGAGAAATGTGGCATCAAGATTGGAGGAAGACTCATCAATAATCTGCGTTATGCAGATGCCAAAACCTTGCTTGCTGAAACTAAGGAGGACCTGAAGCACTTGCTGCAGAAGATCAAGGACTGCAGCCTTCAATATGGATTAAAGCTCAACATCAAGAAAACAAAGATTCTCACCAC
>NW_006399791.1:2394918-2397356 GCF_000299155.1 Elephantulus edwardii
GATTCAGTGACTGGGGTAATGGGGTTAGTTGTGTCAGAGACACTAACATTTGCACAGGGTAGAGTAGAGTTTAGGGCTGTTGTACCTAAGGTTACTATGAGTCACAGGCAACTCAATAGCACATAACAACAACTTAATAAAAGTAAGATGTCTTTATCCAAAGACTGGACCCTATCTGTCCAAATTTAATTAGATGAACTCTAGTCATCCTTGTTTTTAAGGAGGACCTTGGCTTTCCTTCTTCCAAGAGAAATTTGTTTGTTCCTATGGAAATTCATGGTATATTGTATTTTCTTCACCAACACCACATTTCACAGGCATCAATTCTTCTTTTGTTTCCCTTGCTTGTTATACAAATTTTATATCCATATGAAGCAACTGAAAGCATCCTGGTTCTGTTCAAACACACTGTAGTTTTTAAACTGATATCCTTGCTCTTTGTTACTTTGAAGTTATCCTTGGCAACAGATTTGCCTAATGTAATACATTATTTGATATCTTAACTTCTGCAACCATGGGTGTTGGCTGTGGACAACGTAAAATAAAATCCTTGATGACCTCAATCTTTTTCAACTTATCATGATATTGCTTATTGGTTCAATTGTGAAGACTTTTTTTTAAAATGTTGATATTTAATTCATACAGAAGGCTAAGTAAGTACCTCAAATCCCCTTCACTTCCAGCAAGTAAATTGTGTCATCTGTATATCTCAGGTTGCTGATGAGTCTTCCTCCAATACTGATGCTACCTTCATTTTCATGTAGTCTAGTACATTAGATTATTTTCTCAATATACAGACTGATTAGATATGGGGGAAAGATAAAATCCTGATGTACTTATTTTCTGATTTTAGACTATGCTCTTTTAGAACGGCTTCTTGGGTTTTTTAGAATGACTTGTTGGTCTGTGTACAGATTCCGAAAGAGCACAATTAAGGGCTTGCTCTTCAATATTATCATTCTTTTCAATCTAATCTATAATTGATTGTAATATACTGCTGAGAAGAGAAAAATTACAGCAGTAAATGGGAGAAATTATTGCATATTACCTAATAAAGTGAAATATTCTATATATTCTACTGCCAAGACACTCTTCACTTCAGAATTCATCTTGAGTGACCTTTGGACATATGCATCAGTGGACACACTCAAGATCATTCTCAGTGACATTGTTTATATCAAGGGTCAGCAAACATTTAATGTAAAGGCTCAGACAGCAACTATTCAAGACTGCCATTGCTGTGGAAAAGCGACATACATAAGTAAATGAACGTGGAAATTTGAAATTCATGTATTTGTGTGCCCCTCAGTGAGATGAGTTATTTAATGACTGGGATAATGGGGGTGGGTGTGTCATAGGCAATAAGGTTGACACAGGAAAGAGCAGGATTCAGAGCATGTTGTACATGTTGTTATGAATCGTAAGCAACTCGATGGCACATACAACAACAACATATCCGCATGCCAAGAAACATCGTATGATCACTTGAAATTTTTTCCCCCCCAATCATTTGAAAATGTAAAAATGTTCTTATATTTTGGGTCAAAGAGCAGCAAGTGAACCCAGCCCATGGCCCTTTGTTTTTTAGCCTCTGATCTGAAAGGTGGAACAATGCAGGTTTCCATCAATAGACAAGTAGCCAAAAGAATTTCAATATAATTAAACAATGAATACCACACGATGATAAAAATAGGCAAAATTCTCACATCAGTGTTGGTGAAACTAAAACCCCAAATTCTCACCAAAATAAAAAAAAATTTTTTAAAAAAAGACAACAAAAGCAAACCCACAAAGACTACTACATTAGTGTGTGTCCTCCAAGAAGCAAAGAACACAATGGAGTTAAATGTGTAAGGATTTTTCTTTTAATGAGCAATATCTCTGTGGGAAAAAAAGTTGAGAGGAAACAGGGGAAATGTTCAACGAGCCATCAGACTACAAGGCTAGTAGTCCTTGAGGAAAAGAGAACAGGCCAGGAGATTGGGTAGAAGCATCCTGCAAAGAAAACTTCCACAGGGAATCCTTGGGTCAAAGTTGTCTCACAAGTCATCAATCTGCCAGAGACACATCTGCCTCAGCATCCTCCCCACAAGGAGTCCTTGGCAGAGAAAAGCCTATGAGAGACACAGCCTTGACCTAAGAAGCCATGGGTTTCAGAATGTGCCCGCTGGGGCCCTTGGTGAGCATGTTCACTGCAGTAAGAGTTCTGAGATTGCTGTATTCTCTTAGTATAAATACACTTAGAAAAAGTCCTAAGTTGGACAAAACTTAAAGATTATTTTCTTGGTTGACTTGTACACAGGAATTGAAATACAAAGAGAAATAAAAGAAAGATAAACACAAATTCAGCATAATGGTTTATTCTGTGGGGAAAGAATAGGAAGTGATTGAGAACTTTTCACACACTTCTCAGGATTAAGACTCACAGACCCATTACA
>NW_006399791.1:2401714-2402444 GCF_000299155.1 Elephantulus edwardii
AGAATTTTTGTCTTCTTGACATTGAGCCTCAGTCCATATTGAAGGCTGCAGTCCTTGACCCTCTGCAGTAAGTGCATGAGGTCCTTCTCAGTTTCCGTCATAAGGATGATGCTAAGATGCTGTAAACTTATGAGATGATGCATGTAAAGTCTGGCAGTTAAAAATAAATTAGAGTTCTGCCTTCCCTGCTTGCAAAATTCTTCAACACTAGTCTAAATTTCTCCAAGTCCTTCAAGGAACTACTTCTTTTTTTTTCCCTGAGGAGGACAGTCAATGGAAACAAATTGTTATTATTGTTGAGTTCTGTCAAGATAATTTCCAATTTACACTGTCCCCATGTGGCAGAGCAAAACTACCTCATAGGATTTTCTGAGCTGTCATCTCTATGCAAGCTGATGATCAAGTTCTTCTCCAGTGGATCCACTCTAGGTTTTGTTGTTATCCGCCACGAAGTCAACACTGACTCATAGCAACCCTGTATTTGACAGATCGAAACCACGTCCATTCCTGAGTCATCTGCACAATTTCTGCTCTGCTTAGGCAATTTGTCACAGTCACTATGTTAATCCACCTCCATGGGAGGGTTTTCTTGCTCTATGACCCTTCACCTTTCCATGCACGGTGTCCTTTTCTAGGAACTGGACCCTCCTGACAACGGGCCCAAAGGGCGTGAATGAAGCCTCACCAACCTTGCCTCCCAGATGCACACTGGCTGCACATCTTTACCCCA
>NW_006399791.1:2403087-2409536 GCF_000299155.1 Elephantulus edwardii
TTGTGTGAAGATACCACAGCTTCTCTATCCATTTGTTTGTTGATGAGCACTTGGGTTGTTTCCAACTCTTTGCTGTTTAGCAAAGAGGTTCTTGGCAGCTGATTCACTCAATGTGACGTTGTTAGGTTATGGATTTTTTTTTTTGTTTGGGTTGTTTATTGTTGGGTTTTGCTTGTTTGGTTTTATTTCTTGGGTGCTGCTTCCATGGGCATTTATTTATGGATCCATTAGAGGGATTCAAAGGACCAACTTTCAAATAGCATCTGACCACTTAACCATTGCACCATCAGGGCTCCTTGAACTCAAATGGGAAAGCCCATCAATGAACAGTGTCTCCAGTTTTTTTCTTCCTCTCATCAATATGGATATGGAGAGAACAACCCTCACATCCAGTTCTGACATCTTTCTCATCAGAGTCACAAGCATAAGAGAAGCAACCCCCATGGGCAGAACACTCCAGGGCTGTGTGATTCCAACTTGTTCGAGTATTAACATCCTTTAAAAATCACAAACATGTGCCATATTTCTCATAGTGTTTTATCTTTCTCCCTTTAGCTTAATGCACTGAAATTGTCACTAAGTGGCTCTACATTTGACTCTAGTTAAAAATCGTGCCTTTTGAAAGGGACATTCAGATAGGAACTTGATAATGTGTCATGGAAGAAGTTCCTATCCATAATTCACTGCTATTCTTCAGTAATTGAAATGAAGGTGTTTTGTTGTTGTTGTTGTTTTAAAAGTCATTTTTACTATTGCTGAGATTTTTTTTCTCTTGACCTATGTAGAAGATACTACAGTAAGATATTTCTAACATGAAATTATAATTACATTCCTGAAATGCAGTTAATTTGGTCATGAATTCTTCAGTTAATAAAATGTTGAGCCCAATTTGCTAGTGTAATGTTCAAGATTGCTTGCTTATTTTCACTATTTTTAATTGGATAATACTTTCTCACATGTGGTAGGAAGATATCTTTGTCAATTCCATTACCGAAGTTACTGATAAATGAATGAGGGAATTTTCCATGTATTTCTCTACATTTGAAGGAAACTCACCAATGAAATCATACTTCTAGATCCCCACATACTTCTTTAAATGTAAATTTTTACATCCTCTATAAATCTGTCAATCATTAATCTATTTTTGAAGATTTTCTGTTAAACTTTTTTCTCTTAAAATTAATTTGTATTTTGAAACACTGAGATTTACCTTTTAATTTTTTTTTTTTTGGCTGATTGTTAGGTTCTCCTAAGATTTCAACTCATAGAGATTCACATAACAGTTCCTAGGTTTTCTCAGATGCTAATATCAAGTTGTGTTGCTAACCCAAAAGCTGTGCATCTCTGGAGGTTCAAATCCGCCAATGACTCTGAAACAGAACAATGGGCAGTCTCCTGCCATTACATTTTATCACATCATAAACCCAACAGAAAGAGGGTCAACTATGAGTAGAGACTGAGAACAAATGACTATTTATAGGAGCAGATCATCAAGACTTTACTCCCGTAAAGCCACTGGGTAGGTTTGAACTGCCAACCTTTTGGTAAGTAGTCAAATATGTACCTTTTGTGCCACTTGTTGATTACCATCAAATTGGAGCCACTAGAACGCCTTTATATTTTTCTATTTCTTTGAAACTTCTTCCTGAATTTTGTTAGCCTTTCTCAGACTGACTCCACTTCAGAAGTTTTCCAATGGGTTAAGCCATTTACAGACACCATATCAGATACGAAAGTTATAAAAATGTCAAAAATTTACAAGAGTAAGCCAAGTAAGCAGCTGTGTTGAAATGAGACAAAGGAGGCCCTGAGTGGTATAAATATGCATTTTACACAACAACCAACAGAAAGGTTGGTGACTAGAGTGTGTTCATAGCCACCACGGAAAAAAGGCCAATCTACTTCCCAAAACAATCAGTAACCGAAAACCCTTTAGAGTACAGTTCTTCACTAGCGTACAAGGGATTTCCAGGAGTAAGGGTGACTTGAGCAGTTGAAATAAGAAGCCCTGGGCCTTACTCCCTGGAATCATTTTTATCCTTGATCTCTCAGAGGTGCTTTTGAGATGCCTCTCCTTGACTCTAGGGTATTCAGCTTGAAAACCACTGCTCTGACTTTCTCATTAAGTTTTCTGCAGCATTAATTAACTCGCTTCATTACCACTAATGCTGAATCTGATTCTATAGCTACATTTTTAACACAAAATGCTGTATTTTATCAGACGCATCCTAAACTTCCTTAAAGCTGTGTACCTGATATTTTTATACACCTGTAACCTTATAAAAGCTTAAAGTCTACAATTTAATTGGCAACAGGGGCCAATTTTTAAAAAGGAATCAGATTTATTAACATTTGGAGCCATTTTGGCACAATGTTTGGCATTCATTGAATGTAGGTCTCTTTGAAAAGCCAAAAACACAGAAGAAGAAATCCAATTTATTTTATTCTAATTTAAAAAAGGTTAAACATGCATTTTTAAAAAGTGAATCTGTGCCTACCACAAACATCTATGCAAAGGTGAGAGGGGTGCATGATGTGGCATCAATTCTACTACCCACATAAATTACAAGGGAATACAGTGTTCTGTTAGTTTTTGTAAACTTTTGTTTACAGATTTATTGTTAGCCATTAAAAAGAGTTAATATACATCAGGTGGTGCTAAGCCCTCAGAGCTTCCTGCTGGGAATAAATAATAGGATTCTAAACAACATGCCTCTGGAGACTCTATGAACTTTGATAAACGACAATAGTTATAGAAAGGCTTCAGGCCTTTTGTTTATAGACAATCAACAACAACAACAAATGGTTGGTACTTTTAGGCTAATTAGTGATTCCAAAGACCACTGCTATCATGACCCCTTTTCCTCTGGCCTCCCTGGCCTAAGGCTAAGAATCTGTGCTGCAATCTCAAATGCATGTGGTTTGAATGCTCCTGGGAAAAAGATGGGCAGTCTCCTCCGGTGCAACTTCCTGCCTCTGAAAACCTGCTGGAGGATCAGTTATAGGTCAGTTCCGACTTGATAGTACACAACAACAACAACCTGGCCTTACAAGAGTTATGGAAGGTGGTAGTCATAGGTTTATTTCAGTCCAGGGAGCTATAACTAAGATGCTTTAAAAAGGGATATGTGATTAGGTATTATTGTCATGACAGGAGTCCAGAACGAAGGCTGCATAGTGGAGTGGACCCTGGGGGAGGGATTGTAAAACAATGGGGGAACTTTTTTACTTTTCAAAGAGAAGAGTGTACTGAGGGGTGGGAGGGGGAGGAAGAAAAGTACAACAATGAATGAATGGAAATCCAAAGTCTCTGTAAATTTTCATTAAAATTAATTTTAAAAATGATTAAAAAAACTGTTAGAAACACTACTTTCTAGAAGATGAATGGCAGTTATCTCTTATCAACAAAAGTTAAAATTATTTTAAAATTAATAAATGTGGCTCGGAAGATTTGTTTGTCTGTCATTGCTGCCATCTCCCACAGCTGCGTGTTTTGCCACCTGGGCCTTGGCCCCGAGTCACGTATTCACCTACTACAGAACTTACTTACGGGACTCATGTAACAGGAACGCATCATGGGCGCGCATGGACAAGGTGAGAGGCTATGCCGAGAGGCTTACCAACTATGGGAAGCTGGGAGACACCAATGAACAAGCCATGCGCATGGCTGACTTCTGACTGAAGGAGGAGGATTTGATTCCAAAGCTGTTTAAAGTTCTAGCCCCTCGATTCCAAGGTCAGAATGGAGGCTTCACAAGAATGGTGCAGATCCCAAATAGAAGTGAACAGGATCAGGCCAGATGGCAGTGATTGAATACAAAGGAAACTGCCTCACACCCCTGCCACTGCCTCGCACAGACAGCAACCTCACACTCCGAAACCAGCTGCTGCAGGGGCTTCAGCGAGGCCTCACTCAGAAAGAGAAAGCCAGCATTCATAGCTCCTCCACAACTAAAACACCAGGAATGGAACTAGGGAAGGAACGTCTGTGATCATGTTCGCAGGCCTTTGGCATTCTCCTGATCTCTGAGAAAAACTGTAGCTAGAAGTGTAAAATGAATAGTCTTGCTGGACCCACCTTCTGGGAAACTAGATAGTCCCTTTTTTCCACAATAGATAAACTCTGCCGTATAAATATATGTAAATGGATTGTTTAATTTTTCTCCCCTGGAATTTCCAGAGAATGAGAACTTTCAAAATGCTCAAGTTACCTGGAATAGAAAACTCAGGATTTTGGTTCTTAGTTTGTGTTTGTTAACAGTTTTGCTTTCCTTAATGCAAGTGGGATATGTATCCTTTAATAGGAATTTGGCTCCCCAAAATTATTGCATTTGACATGTAGCATAGAGATCTGCCACCACAAAGGCATGCAGTTCAAACCCACCAGCTGCTCAACTCGTGAAAGATAGGCAGTCTTCTCCATGCCTCTAGAAACCCACTGGAGGGTCTGCTATGAGTTGGTTCCTACTCAGTAGTATATCATGACACTGGTTGGAGGAGTGAACAGCTGGAAGTAACCTCTAACCACTTTTTTAGGAATCTTCAGGGGACCCTTAAACCATTATGTTGTTTCTAGACTGTATCACACATTACTCTCATGTCCTCCCCTCTAACACTGAACAGCCATTGATTGAGGGAGAGGACATGAGAACTTTAAACTCCACCAAAAGCTTAAAGGCATTGTAAGAGCCAAAGTCTCGGGAACTCAGTTTCTGGTAAAGTGCAGGTACCCCTACCCAACCCGCTTGAGTAGTTTCTAGCAAACAACCCCCACCTGTGGTAAATCACACCCTGATTAGTCAACTGCCATAAAGTGGAATTCTTCTTCTTTGTAAGGGCACAAGGGATTTTTTTCCACATTCCTGTATCTGAAGTAACCAATAAGATTCAAATAGGTTTCCAACTGTTCCCCACCAATCAGGTTCAAACAAGTCTCCAAACTGCTTCCCTGAGCAATTGAAAGTAGACTAGTATCCAAACTACTTTAGATAGCCAATCATAGCATGTATAGTTAGACAAAGAAGTAACAGAGGTATAAAAGGTAGAAGCTTGTACCAGCTCCGGGCTCTCAGGTGGACACTGCTGTGTCAGCACGTGAGAGCCAGGGTTCAAACTCAAAATAAACTTTATTAATTCAGCTAATTGGCTTGGTGGTCTTTTCTGGTCGCTCCATTACAGGCATTCGGCAGACAATGTTGGAATCTAGGAAAAGTTCCTTCCTTTGTTAGAGAAGGATTCAGAAATAAATTTTCTGGGAATCTCCTGGGAAAAAAATAAATAAAATTAATAAATGTAATATAGAAATAAATTCTACCACTCCTGTGCCAGCTTGTCCTGTATTGTTGTAAAGCTGGGAGATATACCACTGATACTTTGAATACTGGCAGGTTCACCCATGGTGACCTCCAGACTTGGACTAAGAAGAAAGACATATAGATCACAACAGAATATTGCCTGTCTCTTGGAAATGATCATATTGTTCATATTTCTAGCCTTAAGCTTAAAAGATTATAATGTTCAAAATTATTTGTTATATATTGGCTTAAATTTTTCCCTCTTTTAACAACTGGGATCTAGAGTAAAGAGAAAAGAAGAGAGAATGGCCAAAATTACTGGGGCATCTATTGCTGCCAGTTTAGGGCCTGTGTCAGGAAAAGGAAGCCTTACTCATATACAGTGCCACTCAAAGGTAATAAAGGAGGTCAGAATTGCTTCCACGGTGGAAAGCTGGGCCACTTCAGTAGACAGTGTCACAGATGAGAGCCACAGATAGGCAAGGGAGTAGAGAGGAAGCTCCCACTTACTTGCTTTAAGTGTGGATCTGAAGCACACTTGGCCAAGGGTGGCCCAAATCAGGTCCTCGTAGCTGACAGGACTGACAGGCCCCAGCTCCCAGCTGGAAAAAAAGGAGGACGCTTCAACCATCTAGATCTTCCCAGAAGAGCTGTGGGTAAACATTAACAGTACTGGTAAGTATATTCATTTTCTCCTGGACACAAGAGCCTACTATTTGGTCCTAAAAGCCTTCTGAGGTCCCAACTCTTCTCACTATTTCTTAGTTGTTGGAATTGACGGAAAACCTCATAAGCAGTTCCTTACTTCACCTCTGCCTTGCATGCGGACTTCCAAGCTGTAAAACAACCCAGTGGTAGATGGAATTTGCTCTAGGACTTAAGAACAATAAATGACATAGTTGAGCTTCTACATCTTGTGGTTCCTAACTTTTATACTGTAATAGACAAAATGCTAGTCAATAGGACTTTTATTTTAAGAACTACCTTCCCTCTGTAACTTGATTTGTGCCACTATTAGAACCTCTACTTGGAATTTTATTGCTTTTTAATTTTTGACTCATGTACTTTTAACTTGTTAGTTAAATTTGTGTCTTCTAGGCTGCAACAGTTCCATGACACATCTTTAAGGATATGAACATGTATGGCTAAGCACAA
>NW_006399791.1:2409958-2410902 GCF_000299155.1 Elephantulus edwardii
TTTGGGACACTTCCTCAGGAGGGGCCCCTGAAAGGCGACATGTTTGGTGGAGATGAATTAGCACAGTAACTGTAATAATGGACTGGAAAGTTCTGGCCTTTGTGAGAGTGACGTGGACTAAACAAGGCTTCATTCTGCAGAATACAGAGTAGCTATGCATCTGATACAACGAGGCAGTAGCTATGCAGTTAGCTATATGTCCTCTCTATCTATAGGTGCCAAATAATGTGGTCTCTTTAAATGCAAATTACATTTTTAATGTAAAATTTATCATAAAAGGAAATGACACTAAGAGAGAGGGCAGAAATGTCATTCCATTTCACTCTCCTTAAAACCTCTCCCTTCTAATCAAGGTCTATTGTGTGTTCCTCTCATCCTTGGCTTCTGGAATTTACTGAACGGCTCAAGTTAGTTATTTTGTAAAACGTTCTGCTCTTTCTTATAATCACTGTTGGTCCCCACCCCCACTACCGCCCAAAGTATCTCTTGAGTTCCATGTCCTGTCTCCTCCACGTTTAATCTTTTGAACAAGGAGAAATTGCAGTCTTGACATTTGCTCATAAAAAGCCTGTGTGGTTTTGCTTTGATCCCCATTCCTGGCTAGCTGCCTCCTCTTATACAAGACGTCCTGTCCAATCCTAGCCAATTCTCCTTGATTTGCAATTTAGTCAATTTAAGAAAGGATGTAGCTGATCGTCTTTTCAATCTGAAGCTGTGCACCCTCATACGTTTGTCAAAAGGAGTGAATGAAATACTACATTTTCCAGTCTGCACTAACCCTATCAATTTTTTTTTGTTTTTTTAAAATTTAATTTAATTTTTTTACAGCATATTCTTCGTGTTTATTTCTTTTTCTCATTCATTGTTTCACATTTTCCTCCCTGCCCACCCCCTGGGCCAGTTCATTTTTCTCTTTGAAAAGAAAAAAAATTCTTTCACTGTTA
>NW_006399791.1:2412962-2419881 GCF_000299155.1 Elephantulus edwardii
GAAAGAGAATTGATGCCTTTGAGTTGTGGTGCTGGAGAAGAGTGCTGAATATACCATGGACTGCTAGGAGAACAAACAGGTTTGTCCTGAAGAAGGTGAAGTCAGAATGTTCCCTGGAGTCAAGGATTCTGAAGCTTCATCTAACATACTTTGGGCATGTTGCAAGGAGACAGGTCCTTGGAGAGGGACATCATGTTTGGGAGATTGGAGGGACGACACAGGAGAGGAAGACCCTTGATGAGATGGATTGATTCTGTGAGTGGAGTGGTGGGAATGAATGTGTTTGAGACAGCGAGGTCGGCACAGGATAAAGCGGCATTTAGGGCTCTTGTACATAGGATCATGATGAGTCACAAACTACTTGATGGCACATAACAACAAACAACAACATCCATGAGCAAGGGATATCCTTCCACTTCTCCAGGTTTCTTTTTGTTTCTTGTAGTAATGCTTTTTAATTTTCTTTGAATGGATCCTTTGAGCTTCTGGTTAGATTTACTCCCAATTATTTAATCTTGTGATTAGCTATTATGAGGGTTATTGTTTTTTTTCTGAGCTCCAGTTCTGTGTTCTTTTTGTTGCTGTAGAGAAATCCAATTGATTTTTGTATGTTGACCTTGTATCTTGCCACTTTAATGACTTGATCAACTATGACCAGTAGTTTTCTTGCTGAGTTTTAAAGGTTTTCTAAGGTTATCATATCATCTGCATGGAGATAATTTTACCTCCTCTTTGCCAATTTGGATACCTCTTATTTCCTTCTCTTGTCTTATTGCTATCACTAAGACTTCCAATATTGAATAAGAGAGTATTAGTGGGCATCCTTGCCTAGTTTCTGTTCTCAGAGGGAATGCCTTTAATCTCTCTCCATTGAGAACAATGTTGGCTCTCGGGTTTGCGTATATATTTTTTACTATGTTGAAGAAATTCCCCTCTAATTCTATTTTGTTGAGTGTTTTAATCAGGAAAGGGTGTTGGATTTTGTCGAAAGTCTTTTCTCTATCAATTGATAGGATCATGTGGTTCTTGTTCTTGGCTTTGTTAATGTGATGAATTACACTGATTGTTTTTCTTATAATGAGCTATCCTTGCATATTCCATTTGTTCTGTTTGAAATTATAGACCTAGAACAATTGATATGAATAGCAGGAGAGAGACAGCAGCTCTGACAGGGAGAAAGATTGTCCTGTGATTTTTTTTTCCCCTTCTCTACCATATAGTTAGATGGTCAATTGAAAGTTCAACAGTTCAAACCCAGCCAGCTGCTCAGAAAGATAAAAAAAAATGAGGTAATCTCTTTTCCTTAAGATTTGTACAGTCTCAGAAATCTAATAGTGGCTCCATGAGTCAGAATCCATTCTGAGGCAGTGAGTTTGGTTAGTTTTATGTTGCTTTTTTTGTTGGGGTTTTTTTTTCGTTGTTTCCCTCCCCCCCCACCCCCATATGGCCTTTCTTTTTCTTTGGAGCTTCTGTTGCTGTTAGATGCCACTGAGTATACTACAACAGGAACTATAACAATAGCACTGAATCTTGCCCTATCTTGTACCATCCTCCTCATCAGCATATTTGAGCTAATTGTTACAGTCAATCTGACAATCCATCTTATTGAGTGTCTTCCTCTCTCCTTGATCTTCCACCTTTCCAAGCATTATGTCCTTTTCTAAATATCAGCCTCTCCTAACACATGTCCAAAAAAGATGAGATGATGTTTCACCATCCTTGCCTCCAAGGAGCACCCTGGCTGCACTTTCCTGGGGCTTCTCTCTCTCTCCCTCTATTCATATCAATTGTTCTCGGTCTATAATTTTAAACAGAGCAAATAGAGTATGCAAGGATGGTTCAACATAAGAAAAACTATCTATAGATATTTGATATTTATTAGTGTTTCAAGTCTTCTTCACTTTCAGCAAGCAAATTTGTGTCATCTACATAATGCAAGTTCTGAGAACCCCCTCTGGCTTCTAGCGAGTTATTAAGTACTATTTCTGGCTTCTAACTCTGTTGGAAATCTGAATCACTTTCTATATTTTCATAATTATGTCAGTGAGAATGTGGGAGAAGGTAAATTCGGAGCCTCTGATTTCCTGCCACCCTAATCCAGAAACTACCATGGTAATTGAAATAATTTAGGATTACAGTTCAAGCCTTCAATTTCTCCCTGAAATTGTTACAAAATGATTGGCAGAACTGAGAATAAAACTTATTTTTCAAGCTTAAGAATAAGACAGTATAGGACTGAAGTGTGTAAGTGTGACCTGTATGTGCCTGTACATGTAACATGGACACATCTTTTTTAACACCATCAAAAGCCCTTGGTCCCAGCTCAAGTCATGATCTGTTCCTTTACTAGCGATCGGATTGTGGATGTCAATAATTCTTATTCTTCCATCACACAAGAATACCTAAAGATCCGTAATCAGTTGCAACTAAGAGAGAGTTGAATGGCAATGTGACATGAACTCTGCTCTAGACTATAAAGGACATAGGGAAAATATAGCTTCGAATCAAGTCCCAAACCAGCAATCAGTGAAAGAAATGACCAGTCAGAAACTTCCTGTGATGTGGACATGTGAATGAACAATCTCTTCCTTTCTATATACTTTGCTCAGTCAGATTCTTTTTAAACTAACAAATGTAAAATAACTAAAAAGATATAAATATCTTAAATATTTGCAATTGTGACCTCCATTTCTCAGTATTTCATGGTTTGTTCTAAATATGTAGAACATTATATTAGTTACTTAACTTCAAATTATTGTTGTTGTGGTGGTGGTTATGGATTGCCTTCAAATCGAGCATGACTCATAGTGACCCTACGAACAAAAGTCTGAAGCCCCTCTACAACTATCGACATTTATCAAAGTTCATAGAGTTTCCAGACACATGTTGTTTAGGAAGTGGATGCCATTACTGGTAGGGAGCTCTGGTGGTCTACTGGCAAGAAGCTGCCCTAAAATCCTGAAGGCGCATGGTTGTAATCCACCAGATGCCCAGCTGGAGAAGGAGGGGCAATCTCCATCTGTGCCAGTCAGATCCAATTTGATGGTACACAACAAGGAAAAAAATTATATATATATATATATAGAGAGAGAGAGAGAGAGTTATGTAATGTTGTTATGTTATGTTATGTTATGTTATGTTGTTTTATGTTATGTTATGTTATGTTATGTTATGTTGTTTTATGTTATGTTATGTTGTTTTATGTTATGTTATGTTGTTATGTTATGTTATGTTGTTTTATGTTATGTTATGTTATGTTATGTTATGATGTTATGTTATGTTATGTTATGTTATGCTATGTTACAGCTGGTTGTCACTGTTGTTGTTGTTATGGGTCATCAAGTCACCTGTGACTGACTCTTAGTGGCACTCTGCACAATAGCTCTGAACCTTGCCCTCTCCTGAGCCAGTGTCACTGACTCTGGCATACCAACCCCCATTGCCCCAGTAACTGAGAATTGATGCCAGTTCATAACAACTTTTTATAAAATAGAGTGTTGCCTGACACTATGCTTACACTGTCATTGCATTATTGTGTAATATGGGGTCAATTCTCACTCACAGTGATTCCACGGAGAAGAGCAGAACCGCTCTATGGAATGAGGGACATCATAGCTGGTGTCTGATGAATCTTGGCTGAAAGCAGGTAATACCCCAAAACTATTTATCTGTGCTTTAGTAACTATGGAAAAGCCTTTAATTGTGTATTTCATACGAAGTTGTGGGTAACATTGAAAAGAAGGCAAATTACTAAACACTTAATTGTGCTTATGTGAAATTTATGCACAAACCAAGAAGTCATAGTCATTCAAAAGAAGTTTGAAATGGAGAAAGGTATATGTCTGCATTGTATCCTTTCACCATACTCATCTAATTTATATGCTAAGCAAATAATACAAGAATTTGGATTATGTGGTGAAGTCTACGGCATTAAGATTAGAGAAAGACTCATTAACAACCTGCAATATGTAGATGACACGAACTTGCTTGCTAAAAGTGAAGAGGACTTGAAACACTAATAAATATCAAAAGATGTAGTTTTAAGTATAGTTTACACCTCAACATCAATAAAACAAACCCCCTCATAACTGTACCAACGGGCAATATTATGACAAATGAATACAAAGATCGAAGTTGTCAAAAATCCACTATTGATGTCCTTGAAACTAGAAGTCAACCAATCTACGATGTACTGAGTTGGGCAAGTCTGCTACAAAAGAAGATCCCTTTAAAGTGTTAGAGAACACAAATATCACTTTGAGGACTAAGGTGTAATTGACTCAAGCATTTTCTATTGCCTCATATGCATACAAAAGCTGGACAAAGAAGGGAGGGGGGAGAAGAATAAATACATTTGAATTATGCTGGAGAGGAAGATTGACTCCCAGAAGTGGGAATGGAGAGATTTCATCTCGTGTACTCAGGCAAGCAATGTTGTTTGCAGAGACCAGACCTTCAAGAAGGACGTGCTGGGTTAAAATAGAAACTCAATTGCTATCAAATTAGAATCAACTCATTACTGATCCGCCGTTGGGCTTCTGAGGCTGTAAATCACACGAGTGGAGACTGTTCATCTTTCTCTCATGGAGCTGCTGGTGAATTCAAACAACCAGACAAGTCCAGTGAAAAAGAGAAAGAGCTTTAATGAGATAGAATGGCACCACAATTACAACATTGGGCTTAAAAACAGTCAAGGATAGTGCAGGGCTGGGTTGTGTTTACTTCTGTTGAACACAGGCTTGTTATGAGTCAGACCTACTTGATGACACCTAACAACAACACAACAACAACCTTTACAGAAGCAGATCTTTCTCCAGCAGAGCCACTGGGTAGCTTTGAACTGTTAACTTTCAGCTGGAAGTCAAATGTTTAACCATTGCACTAATAGAGTTCCTTGGGTTTATGCTTGTTTGTTTTTCACATGAATACAATTTTTTATTACTCTAGGGTGAACAATCAGAAATTATATTTATTGAAGGGAGGGTAAATAAATATTTAAGAAAGATTGTAAGAAAGTACCAAATTCGTATGCAAAGTGGTTGCATCATTTTGTATTGGAACCGATGCATAGCTGACCCTGCAGTGGGTTTTCAAATTCTGTAAAATGCATTAGAGGAGACTGCCCATCCTTCCTGTGGAGCAGCTGGTGGGTATGAACTTCATGTCTTATGTTACATTTTACAAAATGTTGTTGTTGTTGTTGTTATGTGCTATCGAGTCGTTTGCGACTCATAGCGACCCTGTGTACAACAGCCCTAAACCCTGCTCTATCCTGTGCCAATCGCACTGCCTCTGACACACCCATCCCAATTATCCCAGTCGCTGAATCAATCCATCTCATAGAGGGTCTTCCCCTCTTGCGCCGTCTCGCATACTGCATATTAAATTGAGGGCTCCAGTAGCTTGTCCATAGATAATATTTTTATACCAAAGACTCTCTAGCAGTTCAAACCCACCAGCTGCCTACGGAGAAAGATGAGCAATCTTTTCTCATGTTGTTTACCACCTCTGAAAACCTGCTTGAGCCTCAGCTCTAAGTGGCTACGATTTGACGGCAATAAATTTAAGTTTCATATTAACTACAAAATTGAAATCATAAGTCAGTAGAAATGATAGTTGCTTATTTCCTAATCTTAAAATGAAGAGATTGAGATTGTTAACGGTTTTAGTTTGCTTGGCTCCGCAATCAAGACTTTGGTATCAGCAGCCAGGAAATGAAAAGGTGAATTGCATTGGGAAAGTCTGGTGACAGGGATCTCTCCAGAGTACCGAAGAGCAACGATCTTAGTCTGGAAACTAAGGTGCCCTTATATATGGCACAGTCTTTGTAATTACTTGCAATGAGTCAGAAAGCTGGATAATGACTAGGGATGATGGAAGGAGCTGTGGTGCTGGATGAGAGTATTGAATATACCATGGACTGCCAGAAGAACAAACAGGTTTGTCACGGAGAGGGTGAAAGTAGGCTGTTTCTTGGAGACAAGAATTCTGAAACGTCATCTGACATACTTTGGGAATGTTGCAAGGTAGGACCAGTCCTTGGAGAGAGATATTATGCTTCGAAGGCTGGAGGGACAGTGTAAGACAGGAAGACTGATGCATTGATTCAGTGACTGGGGTAATGGGAGTAGGTGTTGTCAGAGACAATAATGTTGACTCAGGATAGAGCAGGGTTCAGAGCTGTTGTACATAGGGTAACAAGCAATTTGACAGCACATAATGACAACAACATAAAGAAGAAATACTTCTTAAACAAAAGAGAGAATAACATGCCAATAGATAAAAGACTGAAAGGTGTCACTGTCCTTTTTGAAAGCCTCACTTATTGTTTTATAATTTCAACAGTATTGTAATGAGGACTGATGGGATCATTCTCAGACAATCAGTAGTTTCAAAGTATCTTTCATTATTTTTACATGATCTAAATTTGATTATTGCTAGTCATAATAGCTTTGCTTCAGTTGAATCTGTCCCTTGTACTTTATGGTCAAATACCGTAAAGGAAGACAGAAAAAGTTGTCAAATTTTCAAGAAGTGAATCTGAGTTAGTCAGTTCTGCTGAGTGGCCGGTGGTTGAGGTATTGAATCCTGAAAACTTCCTACACAATGAACAGCCTGGTCAACTGTGGTGGTCTGTGGTTCCAACAGCAGAAACAAATAAGCAAGACCATGAGTCAAAGCAAATAAAATTTTAGGAAAAAAACTTAGCAGTATAAAACTTTCAAACTGACAGCTTAGAAAAACTGATAGAGTCACAGATAAGTTTTATTTGTTCTTTCAACTTCTACATCACCAATGAGCGAAGACCAGATGAGTTGTGGGAGGATGTCAAAGGTATCATCTAGGAAGACTGCAAACAGTCATTGCAAAGACAGAAGAGGAAGAGAAGACCAAAATGGATGTCAGAAGAGACTCTGAA
>NW_006399791.1:2429108-2436008 GCF_000299155.1 Elephantulus edwardii
GCAAACGACTCAACGGCACATACCAACAACATCCTAAACTGACTGAACTACCTCATAAAACTGTTCATGGATATGTGTTAATGCTGTTGGCGACCCCTACTCCAAATGTCCCAAAGATAATTGTATATTGATACGGACAAAAAGATTTTATGAGAATATTCTTACTACCATCAATAAAAGGACAATTTCCTTTTCTTACTGCCTTTGTCTCTCGTAGCTTTGGGCATGTTATCAGGAGGGACAGCTTCCTAAAGAAGAACATCTTTCTTGGTAAAACAGAGGGTGTGCCAAACGAGAAAGGCTCAATGAGGTGGGTTGACATGGAGGTTGCCACAGTGGACTCAGACACAGCAGTGAGTGTGAGGACCATGTGGGGACCTGGCAGCATTCCATTTTATATTTACCTGGGGTTAGTATGAGGTGGAAATTATTTGACAGCACCTTGCAATGACTTTGCACATTTCATGATAATGTTTTGTTCTTTCTGTCTTCTCAAGCTGCCTTTTGAAATCTTCTATTCAGCTCTTTTATTTCAGCATCTCTTCCTTTTTTTTTTCCTTTTTCTCAGGGCTGTAGTATAATTTTCAGAGTCACTTCTGACATCTGTTTTGACCTTTTTCTTTTTTCTCTGTCATTGTAATGACCATTTGTTCTCTTCATGGATATCCTTGATGTCCTCCCACAGTTCCTCTGGTCTTCAAACATGAGGTGCTAAATGCTTCAAACCTTTCCTTGAGATGATTCTTAAATTTAACTTGGATAGACCCAAGGTCATATTTGAGTTCCTGTGGACCAGTGTTTAATTTCTTCATTTTCAAGTTGAACTTGCAGATGAGTAATTGATGGTTTCTTCCACAATCAGCACCTGGTCTGGGTTTGACTGCTGATATTGTGTTTCTCCAATGATTTTTTCCACAGATATAGTCAGTTTGATTTCTCTACAGTCCATCAGATGAGGTCCATGTGTAAAGTCATCTTTTGTTTGGTTTTATTTTAAAGTATTTGCTATTACTAAATAATTAAGTGCACAATATTCAATCAACCATCTCCAGCCTCATTTCTGTCACCTAGTCAGTATTTTCTGATTGCCATTCCTTACTCATTGCTTCCAATTTTTACATTCCAGTTACCAATAATCATTAGTGCATCTTGATTGCATGCTTGGTCAATTGTGGACTGCAGAAGTTGGTTGAAAGTCTCTTAATTTTCTCCTTTTTGTCTTTAACTGTTGATACATGCATTTGAGTAAAGGTCATATTAACATATATGTAATATCCATGTGTGTGTATGGACCGTATCTTATCACATATAACATTCTACTTTGGGATAGATCTTGAAATTGTCTTTTCAACCATGAATGAAACACCATTCATCCTTGGTTTTTCATTCCAGATATGGTAGATCCTGTGATTGCCTGATTCAAAGTGGCCCAAGCCTGCACATCTCACTGATGCCTAATAAGTCACTCTTGTTAAAAGCTGGAAACAGCGAATAAAAAGGGAAGAACTCACCCTGCATTTCTCAAACTGCAGAAATTGAAAAGCAAATTCAAGCCAGCCTCAAGTTGCAACACTGAAAGACACTATGGGAAAAATCTTGACTGATCCAGGAACTATCAAAAGGAGACAGAAAGAGTACACAGAGTCACTATACCAAAAAGAATTAACTGACACTGGGAAGACTTCAAAAAATAACATATAGAATAAAAGCCAAAAACAAAAAATTGAAGGAAAAAGTTCAAGCTTTACTGAAGGCATTGGCAAAACTAAACCCCAGGAATCGATGGGATACCAATTGATGATTTTCAAATGGCAGACACAGACCTATATACACTCACCAGTCTATCCCAGGACATTTGGAGGACAGCCATCTGGCTGACAGATTGGAAGAGGCCCATTTTTGTTCCCATTACCAAGAAAGGTGATCCAATAGAATATGAAAATTATCAAACAGTATAATTAATATCACATGCAAGGAAAATATTGCTGTTGATCATTAAAAAATATCAAGAACAGTATATTGACAGGAACCTGCCAGAAGTTCAGGCTGGGTTTAGAAGAGGCCATGGGACTAGTGATATCATTGCTGAGGTCTGACGTATCCTGGGTGAAGGCAGAGAATACCAGAAGAATGTCTATTTGTGCTTTATTGATTATGCAAAGGTATTTAACTGTGTGGATTATAATAAATTATGGTCAACTTCAAGAAGAATTGGGTCCTAGAACACCTAATTGTGTTCATGATAAATTGATACCTAAGATCAAGAAATTGTTGTCTAAACAGAGCAAGGGAACACTCAGGTTTCCAAATCAGAAAGGATGTGCATCAGACAAGTACACTTTCTCTATTCCTATTCAATTTGCTTGCTGAGCAAACATGTCATGAAAATGGACTCTATGAAGAGGAATGTAGCATCAGGATCAGAGGAAGATTCATTAACAGGATGCATTATGCAGATGATACAACCTTCTGAAAATGAGGAAGACATTAAATGCTTGCTGCAGAAAGACAAGAACTATAGCATTTAGTACAGATTACATGTCAACATCAAGAAAACAAAGGAGGCTCTCAATGATTTGATCTCACTTGGATCAACAATCAACACCCTTGGTACCAGCAGTCAGGAAAAGTGGATGGGTAGTGAAAGAGAAGACCATTAACCAAGTGGATTAACACAGTAACTGCAGCAATGGGCTTGAGTGTGTCAGAGATTGGAAGGATGGCATGGGATAGGACAGTGTTCAGATCAGTTCTTCATTGAGCTTCTATGAGTTTTACTCAACAGCACCTAAGAATAACTGCAACTTTGCATTGGGCAAATCTGCTGTCAGGGACAACTCCAAAATACTTATGAGCAATGATGTCAGTTTGAAGACTAAAGTGCACCTGATTTAGGCCATCGTTTTCTCAATCACCTGCTATAAAATGAATAAAAATGATAGAAGAAGAACTGGTATCTTTGAACTGTGGTGTTAGAGAAGAGTATTTAATATCCCATAGACTGCCAAAAAAGAACAAACAGCTATGAATAAGACAAGGTGCAGCCAGATGGCTCCTTGGAGGCAAAGAAGGTTAAGATTTGTCTCTCCTACATTGGGCATGTTTCTAGGAGAGACTATTCCTTAAAAAGACACATCATTCTTGAGAAAGTGGCAGGACAGCAAAACAGGGGAAGATCCTCAGCCAGGGTTATTGCAGTGACAGCAACAATAGAATCAAGTGTGTCAGAGCTTGTGAGGATGGCACAGGATAGGACAGGGCTCAGGTCTGTTTTTCATAGGCTCACAAGTCATAATCAACTCTATAGCACCTAACAACAACAACCGCAAGAAACAATAACTACTACTCTCTTTACTAGCCATAAATTGGAAGCAACCCAAGTGTTCTATGCATAGTCAAATGGATCAATAATTACTGATGTATCTGTGAAGGAAATACTATGTTCTAGTGAACAAGCCTCTGCTTCACTTAACAGACGAATCTCAAAAGCATAACATTAAGCAAAGGAGATTAGGACTGAAGAGGACACATCGTATGATTCCATTTATAATAAGTTCAAAAATATGCAAACCAAATTTGTACCTTCTGGAGTGTAATGTCCTGGCATAGGCACAAGAAAGACATCTGGGGTGCTTGTAATGTTCTATTTCTTGAGCTTAGTATTGATAACAGAGATGTTTGCCCGAGTTGATACATCTAGAAAGTGGGCATGGGACTTCAGACTTCAAAGTTATGACCTGTTAATCGTACTATACTAATATATGTGCATCTATACTGGCAATGAAAGACAATTTTAAAATGGATCTTAAGGACCACGTGTCCCTTACCTGCTCTCCATTGATTCATTGCCAGTTTGGCAACTGAAAATAACAACTATGCCTGAGAACCCACTGCCACCTGGTGGCTTGCTGCCCTAATTGCAGGATCAGATATTTAAAAGTTGCTCAGGGGTGAGTGTGCCTACTATCAACATGACTGCAATAGTGTACCTTACTACAAGGTGGAGTATGTTAAAACAATAGCAAACCTTCTGTTGATTCTATCCTCCACCAATATTTCTTTCTCAAGCAGTTCTTTATGGAAAGTAATCTCTCCATTCTCTGATTGTTTCTTCCAGTAACTTATATATATATAAAGAAACACGTTGCCGTTCTAGTTGTCAACAAGTAGATTTCAACTTACAGCTCACAGAGACTTGATGCATGCAGAGTAGAACTGCTGTGCCCGATTTGCAAAGCAACCATTGCTGGGAAGCAGATAAGAGGCCTAATTTCCTCTGTACTCCTGGCTGGCTCTGAACCATTAGTCTTTCAGTTAGTAATCCAGCACTTAACCTTCTGCACCACTCAAGAATGCGGTTTGAAAAGTAGCTAAAAATAATGAGAACAATATATGCCAACCGTCGAGCAATCATTGCATGCATGTCGGACACGGCATTAGTAGCTCTGCCTAGGTAGCATCATTTGCTTGTCCTAACAACTCTATGAGAGATCTGCTACTATTACACTTGATTTAGTGGGGAGCAAACCGAGACATGCTGAGATTTCCCAAGATAATGTAGCTACTCAGCGACCAAAATGGGATATTAATCAAGGCCTATAAAAGTCTGTGCCGGCTTCTTTTTCCTGTCTTTCAAGCAGGCAAGTTGGACATTTTCTCCTCACAGCAATGAATGCAAAGGTCCAGAGCTGGCAAGGACTCAGAGTAAAACTATGAGCAGCAGAAAAGCTCAAACTGATTGCCATTGGCAATTACAACCCACAGCAACCCCACAGCACAGGGGAGAACTGCTCCACAGGGATTCCAGGATTGTATGTAATCTTTGCAGAAACAGGCTGCCACATCTTTATCCTACAGAGCAGCTGGTGGGTTCAAATTCCTCAGACTATGAGCAAATCATTTTAATGCTCAGCGACTCGATTTTTCTCATCCATAAACTGCAAGTCATAGCCAGATGATCTCTGAGGCTCCTTCCCACCCCATCATCTCAGAGCTCCTGAGCACAGAAGAAAGGCATTGATTGATCTAATGCCACCACAACTTTGCGGTTTGGCACAACTATTTTTAACCCATCACAAAATAAGAGCTCATTTCATGGAGCCAGTCGCAAACTTCCCACAATCTTCAGGGGAAATCCAGGCTTGAGGGATTGTGGTGCTTAATGAGATGATGTAATGCAGGAAAATATATAGCTGGAAGAAAATTTTATTAGTGTGAGTAAACGTGCGTTTTCAAGTGAATTACAAAACCCAAGAAGTAAATGTATATGTCCCGTGAGGAAAATCACCTCTGACCATATAACAGAGCATGTAGTGTTCACTCGCAGGCATTCTGAGAACCTCTGCAGATGTGGGAGGAATGGAAAACTATGCAGGACCTTTGGCCCCAGAAAGAAAAACAAGTGACCTCGGAAATAAAGACCTTCAATTAAGCAAATTGAGGACACTCAGTGACAGGTGCAATTGTCAGATAAAGGGGCTTTTTAAATGCAATATGAGTTGATATATTCATTCCACAGAAAGGCACTTTATGTAAATCTGTTGATGTGAAATCTGCAGGATTGGGAACTCTTAAGAATAATTCATGAAACTGGTCTGGCATTCAAATAAGTGGAGCATGTACTTGTCAGTTCACCAGGCCTATTTTCCAGTAAGGCACGATGGCTATTGCAGATATAAGTAGTAACATGCAAGGGGATCGTGACTGGGGAAGTGGAGGGTCAGCAAAAAAGAGGAAAAGCCTCAAACAGATGAATTGACACAGTGATCACAATAGGCATCAGCACAGCAGAGACAATGGGGATGGAACAGGACCAGACAGGGCTTTGTTGTGTTGTACATGGAGTCACTAAGTTGACTAGATAACACCTAACAACAATTATTGGAGCTCTGGTGGCCTAGAGGTGAGAAGCTGCACTGCAAACTCAAAGGCATGAAGTTCAAGTCCACCAGCTGCTCCACAAGAAAAGGACAGACAGGATCCTCTCGTGTGATTTTCTGCTTCTGAAAACCCATCAGAGGGTCAGCTCTGAGATAGTCTGAATTGACAGCAAACAACAATAAATATGCTAAGTCATGGGTCATAAAATTCTTGAGATGTTTTTAAATGATTGTATGCTTTCAGTGCATGCAACATAATACCAACTCCATGATGCTGATTTCATTATTTTGAAACTATGACTATTAGTGACTGGAAAGTCTTGTTTTTTCCTACTATTATCACTCTGTCTGACCTCAAATAAATAAAATAACTAAGGTTGGACATTGCACAATAAGAGAGATTCTTCAGAGAGATGTGTTTTCATCCTGTTTTTCCTGTTTTGTTTCTACAGAATGTTCATGGCATTTTCTGAACAAGAATTTATCCATGTGTAAGCTAGGGATCTTCTTTTGATGCTTCCTGTGATATCCAACGTTTTTCCCATCGAATCCTTCAGAATTGCAACTCTAGGCTTGTATCTGTTCTTTGGTTGTTTCACCATGCAAAATGCCAAGCATGGTCTTTTCTTTTGTTTTTTTCAATCCCAGGTCTTTGCACATTTCATTTGTCTTCTTCAGTTCAATTGACAGAAAACCTCATAAGCAGTTCCTTACTTCACCACTGCCTTGCATGCAGACATCCAAGCTGTAAAACAACCCAGTGGTAAATGGAATTTGGTCCAGGACTTAAGAACAATAAATGATATAGTTGAGCCTCTACATCTTGTGGTTCCTAACCTTTATACTATAATAGACAATGTGCTAGTCAATAGGCCTTTTATTGTAAAAACCACCTCCCCTCTGTAACTTGATTTGTGCCACTGCCTCTACTTGGAATATTACTGCTTTTAATTTTTGACTCATGTGCTTTCAACTTGTTAGTTAAATTTGTGTCGTCTAGGCTGCAACAGTTCCATGATAC
>NW_006399791.1:2436108-2440898 GCF_000299155.1 Elephantulus edwardii
TTCTCTTTGAAAAATAAAAGAAAAACTCCTTCACTGGTATACAATCCCCTCACCCTGAGTACATTCCACTATCTAACCTTCATTCTGGACTCTTGTCCTAACTATAATACCCAATTCTATATCGCTTTTAAACTGTTCTCTCCCTCATCTGTTTCAGGGCAGTATACATAATTTATACAGTATAAAAATATTTTAAGAAACAATAGAAAATTATAGCATGCCTGAGGTGATTTAGTGGGTAAGAAGTTGGGTTACCAACTCAAAGGCAGGTTGTTCAAATCCACCAGCTGTTCTGAGACAGAAGGATGTTTAGTCCTGTGTGATTTGCAGCCTCTGACAACCTGCCAGCGGGTCAGCTAAAGGTTGGTTTTGACTAGTCAGCAATGAGTTTGAGGGATTTTTGAGAGGCACAGTCAGTAAGGCCTTAGTTATGCTGCTAACCCAAAGATGTGACAGTGATACAGTCTGTTAAGCACTGGGCTGTTAGCAGAAAGATTGATGCTTTCAATACACCAGCCGCTATACAAGAAAAAGATGAAGCAATTTGCTAAAGATTTACAGCCTTGGAAAACTGCATCAGTTCTACACTGTCTTCTAAGGTCCCTGTGAGTCGGAATCGACTTGAAGATAGGGTCTTTTTGTTTATTTTAAATTTATAAAAAGACCCTATTATTTAAAGCCAAGAAAACTCTGAGCCTAAATAATTTGAACAATAAATTCTTCTGAATATTTAAAGAAGAAAGCATACTTCTAAGAACTCTTGCAATCAATTGAGGAGGGAAAGGGGAAATGTAGAATTGGTTCGCAACACTTTTATTTTTGCCCCCTTGACACTGAAACATTTTTTAAAAATCTACATTACACAGAAAGAAAAGCAGGAGTCACACCCGCCCCTTGGTTGCAAATATAAAATGGAAAAACTAAAATAGAAACAAATAAAATGCAAGGATATACACAGAATAATTAATAGGGACAGGCCAACATTGATTTAGGGAGCTCTGGTAGCATATATGACACAGAGCTGTGCTGTTAACCCAAAGGTCGTGCCTCTCTGGTGGTTCATCTCCACCAGCAGCCCCAAAGGAGAGAAGAACGGCCCCAGGGCAAGCTCCTTCCATGCAATTTGCAGCCTCAGAAACCCAACGGAAGGTCAGCTATGAGTTGATTCCCATTCAACAGCAACAAGAAAGACTGAGAGAAGATGGGTTTGCTCCATGAATCCAACATCAAATTAACACTTTGTACATGATTAAAATACAATATATATTAATGTTGTAGGCAAACCAATAACAAGTTCATTTTTTTAAAAATTATAAATATTTTTATCAGATTATCAGATTTTATCAGTTATCAGATTAGTATAAAATTAAATAGACATTCTTCTTACAAAAACAAAGTGATGTAGTAGGGATAAGGCATTTGGGAAATTTAGAATGCATATTTATTTGTTTGTTTTCATTTTTTAAAAAATCGAACACTAATACGTCTTAGCAAATTAGAAATAAAAGGGAATTTTGCTAGTCTTATTAAAAGTGTCTACAATATAAGTATATCAAAAGGAGCCTTGCTGGCACAGTGGTTAAATGATCAGCTGCTAACCGAAGGTTAATGGTTCAAAGCCACCAGATGCTCTGCAGAGGGAATGATGAGGCATCGATTCCTGTAAAAACTCCAGCCTTGGAAGACCTGTGGGTCCATTATGCTCTGTCCTACAGGCTTCTACCAATCATAATTGATGACAACGATAACATCAGTATACATTAAACAGCATCATTGTTTTTAGAGACCATTGAGATGACTCTCATAGCAGCACCATGGACAGTGCGAAGAAACACTGTTCTGTCTCGTCTGAGCCTCACAATCTCTGCTATGCTCAAACACACCATTACAGTTACCATGTCAGTCACCCTCTTAAAGGCCTTCCGTTTTTGTGCTGACTCTTTGCCTTTTCAAGCATGATGTCCTTCTCCAAGGACTCACCTCTCCTGAGTATGTGAGAGTATGTGCCCAGAGTATGTGAGACTAAGTCTCATCATCCTCGTTTTTAAGGAACACTCACTTTGGCTGTATTTCTTCCAAGGCACATGTTGTTTCTTGATATGAAACAACTGAAAATATCATGGCTTTGGTCAGAAACACCCTAGTCTTCAAGATGATACCTTTATTCCTTAACACTATTGAGGCAAAAATACATCTTTTGATTTATTTTTCCCCCAATAGTTCATTTACAAAATTCTAATACAAATTCAAATTCTTTCAATTTCTCTCACCCCACCCCATCTAATTGTACAATCCAATAATTAATCCCCTCTTCCCCCTGTACATCCACATCCTCCTGCTTTCAGCCTCTCCCACCCCTCCTAGATCCTTATACTCATTCTACAATAACAGTCTTATAAAATATTTATTCTTGTAGAACTGAATCATTCACTCAGCATAATGCTCTCCAGTCCCTCCCAAGTTAGGCAATAATTTACAAAGTTACTGCTCCTGTGTGCTGCATAATATTCCATTGTGTGAATACATCTTTTGATTTCTTGACTCCTGCTTCTATGGACATCAATAGGAGTGAAATCTTTTAATCTGAGCTCAGGAACAAGACACAGGTACCATGAATTGGAATTAGTACAATAAAACAAGAAAAGAAATGAATTCTTAAAAAGGAAAATAATGATAATTTTGCATACATAATGAAGCATTCATGAGACTCGATGGTGCAGAAAAGTGAATACAGAAAAGTATATACAGAAAACCATAAAATGGTACTGTATGGAATTTTTAAACACTTAAATAATTGAATGGATATATCATGCTCATGATTTTGAAGACACAATAGTTTAGGAATGGCAGATCTCCCTGACATTGAGCTATACATTCAACATTGCTTTAGCCAAACTGTAGCAGAATTTTTTTATAGAAATTGGCAAATTAATTCTAAAATAAATATGGAAATTTGAAGGGGCTAAGAATATACAAAAGCAAAAGTTAAGACAAATATTAAATTAAAAAAAATGACACTCCTGATATTAAGAATTATTACTTATTAATAACATGGATAACTGCCAAGGGTAGAAAAAGAATGAAAGGCACTGAATTGAGAATCCAGAAAAAATATACATTTGAATGAATATTTATATTAATTGTGTCAATGGCAATTTTGGAGTACAGTGGGTATCTTTTTAAAAAATGGTACTGAGCAAATTTTAAATTCAGGAAATTAATAGATCTGAGTCTCTGTTAACATAAGCAAAAGCCAGTTACACCTGCAATTTCAAAAGTGTAAGTCCAAATGTAGAGGTAAAACTATACAACTTCTAAATTATCATGCAAGAGAGAACAATGACTTTGGGAATGGCTAGTATTTCTTTAAAAGGACATAAAAAGCACATGTATAAAGGAAAGATTAACAAATTGAGATTCATTAGGGTAAGAATGTTCATTGAGAGATCTCATTAAGGGAGTGAAAGACTACTAATTGAAAGATGATTCTTTTTAATCTAGGATATATTTAAAAAATTCCACATATCAATTTTAAAAAGACAAACAGCATGTTTCTGTTCAACTGTAGGAAACAGTAACAGAAACTTTATAAACAAGCATATTTAAGTGGTTGTAAGCATATGAAAAGCTTCTCAACATTGTTCAGTCAGGGACCAAATCAAAGTTCACCCTCCAGAAAGTTTTCAAAGGCTACAAATCACACAGGAGGAGATTGCTCATCTTTCTCAGAGCATCTGGTGGATTCAAACTGTCTGCCTTTGGGTTGGTAGTGCAAGTCCTTACACACTAGACAGAGTGTTTCACAACAGGATTAGCAATCAGGACAATTCACCACCGGATCACAGTGAGATACCACCACTCATCTGCAGAACAAAAAAATTCTATAAATACAACACCACCAATTACTGGCCAGAATATTAGGCAATCCAAATTCTCACACATTACAAAAATAAGCCCAAATTCAATTTGGCATTTCCCCAAAAAGCTGAACTAGACATTCCATATGACCCAGCTATTCCACTGCTTGGAACATAACCTGAGAGAACGAGAACTGAGACACAAACTGAAAGTTGTACACCAATGTTCATAGCAGTGTTATTCACCATCACAAGATTATGGAAACAGCCCAAATGCCCAGCTACAGAGGAATGGATTAAGAAATTATGGTACATTCACACAATGGCATACTATGCAGCACGCAGGAGCAATAACTTTGTAAATCACTACCTAACTTGGGAGGGACTGGAGAGCGTTATGTTAAGTGAACCAACTCAGTCCCATTAGGACAAACACTGTATTCGACTTAAATTATTGTGGAATGAGTATGGGGATCCAAGGAGGGGAGGGTGGGAGCAGAGAGGTGAGGATGGGCAGGGTGAGAGAGTGATTAATCATAGAATGATACAATTTGATGAGAGGAGAGAGGGGTGAGTAAAGGAAAGGGGAATGATCTGTTGTGAAAAACAATGTATATGAGCTTTGTAAGTAAATCAGTATAAAATAAAAATTGTATTTTAAATTCAAAGATATATCTATACAAATCTATCTATATCTATGTCTATGTCTGTCTATATCTATATATCTAGAGATCTATCTAGCTAGAGATCTAGAGATACAGAGATATAAAGATATAAATATACGTATCCTAAACTGGTATTGAGCTTCTCCTGCGGTTCCTTCCACAGATGTAACCGATCTGATTCCTATGCATACCATCAGGTGAAATCCATGTGTATAACCTGCGTTTGTGTCTCTTATAAAATGTATTTGCAATGAATAAGTCATTGATT
>NW_006399791.1:2448788-2467101 GCF_000299155.1 Elephantulus edwardii
TTCTGTTCAGTTTCTTCAACATTTTTTAATTTAGTTAAAGGTTTAACAGGAGGAATGTTACTTTAAAAACTAAAGTGCACCTGACCCAAGTTATGGTAGTTTCTTTTCTTTTTTAGAAGTTTTATTTGGAAAGGGAAAACAGAAAGGAGAAGGCACTACTAGAGTCACAGGAGACAGAAGACGACTACAATGGTAGGGGGAACAAAAGGGGTTTTCATTTGCTTCCTATGCATCTGAAAATTGGGCAATGAATAGAGAAGACCAAAGAAGAATTGATGCCTTTGGATTGTGATGCTGGTGAATAATGTTGAATATATGTCTGATCAAAAGTATGAACTGTGTTGGAAGAAGTAAACTCATAATGCTTCTCGGAGGGAAGGATGGTGAAACTTTATCTCACATTGGGCATGTCATCATGAAGAGCCAGCTCTTGGAAAAGGACATCACACTTGGAAAAGTGAAGGGTCAGAGAAGGAGGGGAAGACACTGAGATGGACTGACACAGTGACTGCTGCAATGGGCTTGAGCACAGCTAAGATTTTGAGGATGCCTACATGGGATAGGATAGGGCTTCTTCATTCTATTGTGTATAGATAGAGTCACCACGAGTTGGAGCCAATTTGCTGACACCGAACAACAACCTGATCGAGTGCAACCTGGATTTAGTTAACAATCAGCTGTGGGCTGGAAGACTCCTTCCTGTTCAAGTCAATCAGGACCTGGTGGGCAGACATTTGTATTTAAAAGTTGGTTGGGCCCCAAGGCCTGGTGTTAATTGTGTTTGGGGAGAGCATTGTTCTAAGCAGTACAGCATCCATCTGTAAAGTTATCCTAATGTGGTAGCTTTTATGTTGCTATAACACTGTAATCTATGTACCAAGGGATCATTCATGGTAGACAGGATTCAGAGGAGCTGCCAAACTCAGACAGACTAGAAATAAAGGCCTGGTTATCTACTTAAAAAAAATCCGTCAATTAAAATACCATGGAATATTACACAGCACTGAAAAGCTATGAACTTGGAAAACATTACACAACACTGGTGAGCCCAGAGGACATTATGGTGAGTGAAAGATCTCAATCACAAAAAGACAAATTCTGCATAACACCACTACTATAAAATAGGATTGACACGAGAGGTTGAGGGGAATAGGAAAAGAGTGGATAGATAATGAACACTGCACTGGAACAAGTGAGGGGAAGAAGGGTCCAAAAGGAATATATGATTAGGAACAAGAGGCTCATTGAAAATTAGACTAAGAGAGGAGATAGGGAGGAGGAGGGAAGAAAATGTGCAAGAATGAATGAATAAAAGAAAATATGCACTATAATAAAAGAAAATCACAATACAACACTGTCCTATGAAGGAGTGCCAGAAGATGAATGCCTTCAAGCTCCAGTTTGAAGGTACTCAAAGTAGACAGTGGCTGCAACAATGGCCTTTGGTCTCCCTGCCACCAGGACGATAGCCCAAGATGGGCAATATTTCAGTCTATTACATATACCACCACCTAAGGCAGTCAATTGGATAACCACTAACAACAACCAGCTAAGGATAAATTCAAGGTTTAGTTATATTGGGGAATGATACTGATGTACTCATAATCAATATAGCATAGCAAAAACCCAAGTGCTACATGGCTATATTGATGGGACTAAGTGACTAACTCATCCTCAGTGTTCAATCACCATAAATCTGACTCACAGCCTCAAAGGGACCAGATTGGACACATTCACACACAAGGAAACTGCACCACAATTCATGCCTTCATTAGACACAAGTGGTGCGGCCCCGAGTATAGCCTAAGGGTTCACCTGAATAGCACTTCCTTGCTTATTTTAGTGTTGCTGCCACTTCTTACACCCACCCCATCCTCAGCAACCTTACACCTCTCATCTAGACAAACACACCCCTTCCCAGTACTGCCATCTATCTTAAATGCTTACTCTAACCCAAGATGTATGTCACCTTTGCCCAAAAGTGGTTTATAAATTCATAGGTGTGCTGCAGGTAAACCTTCAAGACATCTGGTTCTACTTCTTCACATCAGTCCAGCTCAAACGAAATGTAAGCACCCTCCTGGCATCAGCACATCATAAAAACCCACTGTCATGAAGCTGACTCTGAACCACAGCAACCTTTCGGGACAGAGTAGAACTGCCCCATAGGGCTGCCAAGTTGTAATCCTGAAGGAAGCAGGCTGTTACTCTTTCTCCTGTGGAGGAGCTGGTAGATTGGAACTATCAATTTTTCAATTCTCAGTAAAGCCACTGTACCACCAGGATTGCTTGGCATGTACTCATAAGATTTCTTAGAGCTGTAGATTTCAGAATTGGGCATATTTATAGAGTGTACAATACATATCTCTGATTTCTCTATCTCATAGGCTAGCTGAGGAGATGAGACATGTTCAAAAGCAACCACAATAAAGAATAAAACTACAGTCATTTAGGGAGACTGGGAAAAGAGGTAGAGTCTGAGATAGACCCAAAGGGATGGGTAGTAAATTTCAACAAACAGATAAGACAATGCTCCTTTTTGTTTTCAGAATGTTCACATTCCTCAAAGAATTTCAACTATTTATGCATACGTTTATCTCTATCCTCCAGATAGGTTCATAAACAATACTTACTGAGTTTGGAATGGCTGGATGGGTAGATGGAAAATTCTCCCTGCTTCATTTTGGCAATAGTTTCCTATTGTCTATCATACAAGGTTTAAGCTAATCTTGGTTGATTTCATTAATCAACCTCCAATTCCAGTTTATTCCTCCTCATGATCCAGCCAATTTCATAAACGTCTAGACCTCATCTCTACATTTGCCTGTATGATTCTTCTGCTATAAAAGGCCTTATTTGCCTTTTCAAACTTTTGATCCTCCAAAGCCACTTTTTCAAGAAAGATGCATCAAGGTTGCCCCCCACCCCCGAAAGTCATTCTGACCCCATGTGCCCATAGGCATCTCTACATTCTGTGAATCTGTACAGAACAATATGGCCCTGGAGGCCATAGTTCCTGGCAGCTCTTCTGTATTGAACGAAATCTGATTGCTCTACAGACATCAGGTTTCATGCACGAAGGGATATTTTGATGTATCTTTTCTTAGACCATACACTGATCTTTTTTACAAAAAGTTGCTGAGCAAGATCTAGTGGCAGGCAAAGTGGAGATGGATCAGTGTCTGAGTCCAGGCTTCCACATTCACAAGTCATTCATTTATCAAAGATTCTACTTCCTCAGCTAAAAAGAAAATGGGCTTATAAATGCCTGCACTACAAATATGTTACAACAGTTCGAGGAGACAGCCTATGGCGGCATGCATGTCGTATATTGCTTAGCACATTTTAGGCCTTCAATAAAAGTAGCGTATTTTTAACCACAACAAGATAAAGGTAAATAATCCAATTGAATGGGCACAGGATATGAACAGACACTTCACCAAAGAAGACATTCAGATGGCCAACAGCACATGAAGAATTGTTCAAAATCACTAGCTCTGAGAGAGATGTAAATCAAGACAACTATGAGATATCATCTCACCTCAGTCAGAATAGCAAAATTTAACAGAACAGCAAGCAACAAATGCTGGCAAGGTTATGGAGAAACTGGAGGCCTAATTCACTGTTGGTGGGAGTGTAAAATGGTGCAACTGAAGGACAGCAAAAACCCCATTTTTTTATAAACCCCCATTAATACCAGAAGCAGAAGTTGGCCATAAAAATTCTTAGCTTAAGGCAAACACAAATGCTCAAGGTAAAGTCTTGTCTGTCCTTGCAAAGTAAAGAATTAACTACTGTCTACATGACACAGAAGGAGTAAAGGCGGGCAAAGTAGCCAGCCAGTCAAAAGTCGACCCACATGACTGCTCCCCCAACCCACCAACCATGGTCTCAATCTCCCTGCCCTGACAGGGGCACCTCAAAAAAGCTATAAAAGCAATTGGGAGGGAGGACTCGGGGCTTTTTCTCTCGCCACCCTCTTGCGGAGGGAGAAAGTCTCCACATGTGGAAATATTAAACACTCTTGAAATTTTCAGATGTGTGATTAGATCTCCTTTGAGGGGCATTTCATGGGCAGAACACAACCACTGTGGAAAGTGGTGTGGCCCTTTCTCAAAAAGTTGCAAATAGATATACCATTTGACCCAGCAATTCCACTACTGGGAATATACCCCAAAGAGACCATAACTGCCAGCCAAGCACATATATGCACACCCATGTTTGTCGCAGCATTGCTCACAATAGCAAGGAGTTGGAAACAATCTAAGTGCCCATCAACAAACGAATGGATAGAGAAGCTGTGGTATATTCATACAATGGAATAGTACGCTGCATTGAAAAACAAGGAACTCATGCAATATTATTCAAAATAGGTGACCCTGGAGGACATTATGCTGAGTGAAATATCTCAGTCACAAAAAGACAAATACTGCATAGTGCCACTGGTGTAGAATGGGACTGACATCAGGGTTGGGGTAAGATTGAGAAAAACTGGATAGATTATGTATACTGCATTGAAACAGATGAGGGAGAGAACAGTTCAAAAGTGATATATGATAGGGTATTATGATTATCACAGGAATCCAGAATTAAGGTTGCACAGTGGAGTGCATTCGGGGCAGGGGCGGGGGGATTGTATACTAATGAAGATGTTTTTCTTTTGCTTTTCAAAGAGAGAGGAGCGAACTCGGGTGAGGGGGGGTAGAGAAAAAAAGTGCAACAATGAATGAATGGAAATCCAGAATCTCTGTAAATGTTCATTAAAACTAGTAAAATAATTTTTTGGTTTTTAAGTAGCATATTTTCTTAGAATGTGAAAACAATGTGAGAGAAGAGCAGGGAAGAAGGCCAAATAGCGCCCTCTCTTAAGGTGTTGATTGTTGTTAAGTACCATTCAGGTGACTATGACTCATAATTCTCCCAAGAACAACAGATCAAGCCTCATCCTATTCTGTACCACCTTCACAGGCTCTGATATCCTCAGCCCCATTGTTTAGTCACTATGTCAATCCATCTTGTTGAGTCTTCCTCTTCCTCTGACTCTCCACCTAATCCAGGGCTAGAATCATAGAATGCTGGAAATAAGAATTTGTCATTTGAATACTTTGCCAGAAGCTAATGTTACAAAAGCCAATTCTTATATTTGAAATCTCCGTTTTGTTATTAGCCTTCTTTCCATAAAACCTTGCAATCCAGGAGGGAACAGGATGGTGTCTGTGAAGGCAATATAAATGTGCCGCAACTCCGCAGAGTCAAAGATTTATCAAAACGATGCAATTCTCTTACAAGCCAAGATCCTGACAGCTACATTGTAGCTCTATAATTATCTATAAAACGCCTGCAGATCATAATGGTGCCTCATCCTTCTCTGTGTCACTTTCAGCCTTTCTCTGCCATGTGGGCTCTGTTCTAGCAGCGGACGTGAACAGCCAAGTGAAGCACAGCTTTGAACTCGGGGGTCTTAGATCAGAGCTGATGGCTCATGCTTCAGTGACCCGACTCGAAACTCCTTGTGGCAAAAATCTTGCCCATGCAGATAATCACAACAGCAATGATAATTCTGCAAACCTATGAAAGAAGGAAACTTAAATTGTTTTCCAGTAATAGAAAAGTGGTAAGACAGTCTCAGAAGAAGAAATCTTGCAAGATCCAGAAAAACAAGGCAGCCTTTTTGAGTTGCAACCTTTACAGAAAGAATGGTTGTGGTGTAATTGTTGTTATTGTTGTTACATATCATTGACTTAGTTCTTGGCTCTATGTATAACAGGACTAAACTCTGCCAGGTCCTGTATGTACCATACTTGTTGCCATGTCTGAACCCACAGTTGCAACCACTGTGTAGGTCCATCCCATTAAGCATCCATTTTTATGAAGTCTTCTGCATTTTTGTTTTACACTCTGCTTTATCGAGGATGTTAATGTCCTTCTCGAGTGTTTAGTCCCTCCTGACAAAATGTTCAAAGTATGTGAGACATCATCTCTCTAGACTTGCGCCTAAAGAGTATTTTGACTATACTTAGTCTGAGATTAATTTATTTGTCCTTCAGAAGGCCATGGTATCTTTAACTTTCTCCACAACATTATAACTCAGATACATAAATTCTTCTTGTTAGGCATCCTATGAACAGCAGGTCTGAACCTTGCCCTGGCCTGCAACGTCTTCAGGACTCTTCTTCAGCTTTTTTTATTCATTGCCCAGTTTTCACATGAATATGAGACAATGGGAAATACCATGGCCTGGTCTTACACCATCCTCCCAGACATTCCTGTTACAGCCCACAGGTGGAGGCCCTATGTCAATAGTCACCTCAATGTCAATATGCCCATATCATTGAGGGCTCCCTCTGTTCACCAATCTTCTAAATTATCAAAGATATTCAGGAAGGGCTGGAGGAGTTGTTGTTGGTGGTGGTGGTGTTATTTATATACACACACACACAACTGGGTTATTTCCCCATGCACGTAACTGGCAAGATCAAAGTGGAGTGAGCCTCAGATATTTTATGCAGTGTCTCTGTACTTCTGAATTCTTCTTATCCCTCTGAGCTCTAGTGGTAAGGAGCTGCTGCACTGCCATCCCAAAGGCACATGGTTCAAATCTACCAGATGTTCCCCAGAGAAAAATATGGGCAATCTCTTTCCATGCAATTTATTTCCTCTGAAAACTCACAGGAGGGTCAGCTATGAGTCAGTTCTGACTTGATGGTACACAGTCCATAGCAACAAATGGGGTGTTGACCCCATTTTACTCCTTCCTGAAAGTTCCTCCAGTTATCATTTCATTTCTTGCTTTTTTCTTAGAGCCAAATTTCTGGAAAGAGTAGTCAGGGCAAGAGAACTCCATTTAATCATTTTCCACACTCTACCCAGTCTATTTCACACTTATGTCTGACCATTTCATCCTAAAATTGCTCTCACGCAAGTCCCCAGTAACCTAATTGCTCAATTTGATGGTGCTCTGGAGGCTTTGTTATTTGGGCTTTTCTGTTGCATTGGCACTATTAGCTCAGTCTCACTCTTCAAATAGGTCTACACAGAACTTTCTAATCTCCACTTGCTGTCGTGGATACATTTTCCCTGGCTCTGACACTGGCTGTCTTCCACTACTCATCTCATAAATATTCTTATTCCCCAAGGGCCCATCCTCAGACCTCTCCCTTCTCATTGTGTATTTTCTTGGATTGACATATATACACTTATTACTTTAATTGTCCCCTCTAAGCAATAGTTCTTCATTTCTAACTGTATATTTTCCCTGAATTCTAGATTTCTAATCAATAACTGAGAAGCTCTGGTGGCTTAGTGGTAAGGAGTTGTGCTGCCAACCCAATGGAACATGGTTCAAATCTGCTAGCTGCTCTGTAGGAATAAGATCTCTTGTGCAATTTACTGCCTCTGAAAAAGCCACTGGAGGGTCTGCTATGAGTTGGTTCTGACTTGAAGGTACATAACAATTGAGAACTAAATATCTCCTCTCCAATGTCTCAGAGCCACTTTGAATTCAACATATCCAAACTAAACACAACTTCTCCTTCCTTACTCTAAAATGCATTTCCTTTCCCCTTCTGAATGATATTCATCACACAAGACACTAAGTCAGAAATTTGATAACCACCTTACTTCCTAATCTCATGGATCTTCCAGTCTTGTTCATGTCAATATTTCCTTTCTTCCAAGTCCTCTTCCACTTCCTTAGTTCAGGGTCTTGTCATTTGTCCTCAGATCTAGGGTGAAAACAGCTTTGTAATGATGGCACTTGTCTGTACTTGGCACTTGCTCCTACTCCCTTCCAGTGAATCTAAAATCTCCTTCAAGGGTACTCTTTCTAAAACATAGGCATTATTATTATTTCCTCCTTCTAGTTGCTTACACTCAAATTGTTTCAACTACGTTCAGAATAAAGACTACATTCTTTAGTGTTGTAGTTGTTAAGTACTCTTAAATTGTAGATGACACATAACGACCTATGAATGAAAGACCTAAACACTTGTATAACATTTCTCCATGTTCATAGAGTTTCCAGAGGCAAGCCATTTCGGAAGTGGATGCCACTCCTGCTTCCAAGCTTGTTTTAATTGGGGAGCTCCACCAAACACTGTCTACCATGGGTAACCATTATCGTGTTTGGTACATCAGTTTTACAGTGTTTAGCATCACAACAACCATGATTTACCTCTGTACAGCAATGCACAGACCAGTGCTATACCACTTAAAAGAATTTTTGACAAAAAAAACACACAAAAAAACCCCACAACAATTTAAACTAGACCTGAGGGCTGCAGGTTCTCAGGCCCTAATAGGTTTTTAAATAGGAGGCCTTATCACATCAGCATTCCACCCTAACGCTCACCAATTCCAGCCAACAAGCTTCTATAGAACCCAGCTCCCTTAGAAGACTCTCGTGAAAACTATCTTTCTTTATCTGGCCCATGTCTTCCTTATCAGCCTCATCCCTCTTCCATACATTCTCATGGCCTGACAATTCTGCCTCCACCTTGTCCTTGTCTCTCATTGACTTATTCTTCCTTCTCCTTCTTTTTCAGGACCGATTCCTAGCTGATCTTCCAACTGGTTTCTGAAACTATAAATCTTCAAGGAGACTGTCTATCTTTCTTCCTCATAGCCACTGCTGGACTGCAACTGCCTTAGAAGCATGGCCTTTGACTTAACAGTGTGTAATTGTTCAAATGGGAACACTATCTCACCTCTAAGAAAAGAGGGAATAAATAATGTACACGGCATTGAAACAGACGAGAGAGAACTGTATAAAAGGAATATATGATTAGGTATTATTGACATGACAAAAGTCTAGAATAAGAGCTGCATAGAAAAGTGGTCTATGGGGGAGAGAGCTGAAAAAAGCAAACTGGGGAGGGAGGGGCAGAGAGGAAATGTGCAACAACGAAAGAATGGAAATACAAGTTCTCAATAAACTTTCATTAAAATCTCAATTAAAAAAAAAAAGAAAACCAACCAACAATTTGGCTTGAGCGCTTTCCTTTAGCTAGGTATCTTTACTTGTTGTTTACCTGGGATGTTCCTGTTCATTCTTCAATTCTCAATTGAGCAATTGTTATCTCTACATTTGAATTTGAATAATAGTTATATTAACAGATCTTCCTTGTATATGTATAGATAATATCCTATCACTCACAACACTATAATTTGGGATAGAACTTAGAATTGTCTTTTTAACTATGATTGCAACATCATTCTTACTCTGTTTTTCATTCTCAGAGTAGATAGTATACAATGGAATTGTCTGATTTGAAGTGGTCAAAGCCAGCCAACTCATCTCACTAATTCTTAGAATGTTGATGTTCATGCATTCTATTTCCTTTTTCACAATATCTGGTTTTCCAACATTCACACTTCACACATTTGATGTTCCAACTATTAAAGGATGTATGTAGCTTTTCTTCCTCATTTTGATGGACTTCCACTGTGGGCTCTATCTCTAATGTAATTATCCATGTTCTTATACCACTTATAGGGTTTTCAGAGGTCTACTATTTCAGAAGTAAATTGCCAATCCTTTTTCTTAGACTGTCTTAATCTGGGAACAGTACTGTAACATGTCCACCATGGGTGACTCTTCTGGCATTTGACACATTATGGCACAGCTTTAAGCATCATAACACAAGTTACCTCAGTACAGTAAACTTACAAACAAATGCTGTACAAATTAGAACAATTATAAACAAACAAGAATATGATACAGATAATCAAGCTACAGATTAATTGGTAATATGCAGGTCATTTCCCGAATACAACATACTGACAATAAGTCTCACAGTTCAGGAAACTTCAAATCTGAATTCCATGTATCAGTTCAAAGGGGAAGGTTTTCTCTCTCTGCCAGATTGGAGGAAGGTCCTTATCTCCGAACTTCTGCTCCTGGACAGTCTTCCTGCAACTTAATGTCTCTGCTTTTCCATCTGAGACACACAGCTGGAAAAAGCAAGCTAAAGCCCCAAGTGAGGGCAATGCCTCAGCTCGATAGGATAAGCTGGTCACTATGAAGAAGAATGTAGCATCAGGATTGAAAAAAAGACTCATCGATAAACCTTCATTATGCAGATGACACAATCTTTCTAAAAAGTTTTTAAATTTTATTCTTTTTTGAATGTGTACCATCACACTGGATCCAATTGGTACAGGAGGAGATTTCCCCTCCTTCTCTAGCAGACCATCTGGTGGATTGGAACCGCATGCCTCTGAGATTGCAGGGTAGCTTCTTGCCACTAGGCCACCAGAGCTCCCTTAAATGACACAATCTAACATTTAATATTGTTGTAGTTCAGTGTCATCAAGTCAGTTCCCATACTATTTGCAATAGTTTTGTATATGTAAACCAGACCTGTGCAAGCTCCACTGCTATCCACAAAATTTTTCACTGGCAACTTTTATTTCCCTAAAAGTAAATCACAAGATCTCTCTTTCTACTCCTCTGAAAGTTGCCCACAGTGGATTATTCTTCTGGGGTCTAAATACTAGTGGCATAATATTCTGTATCACAACATGTAAATCCCCACAATACAACAAACTGATAGAGAAGTATATAATGTCTTTCTATTTAATTTAATTCTTTACTTTTCCCTTCTTTTAGTCTGACCCCAGATCCCTCACACACACACTGTCATATTCACCTTTAGATTTCTTCCTCTCAGAATTAACAGACCCAAATGGAAAAGAAGACTAGGACCTACTGAGAGATGTTTTATCCCTACAAGATCTTTGTTGCCCTCCTGGGAAACAAAACTATCCCTTTGATGGTATACAAGGTCAATGACCAAGAGGTTGTTGTTGTTGTTATGTGCCGTTGAGTTGCCTGTGACTCATAGCAACCCTATGTACAACAGCCTTAAACTCCGCCCTATACATTGCCACTCTCACCATCTCTGACACACCTACCCCTCGTGACCCCAGTCGCTGAATCAATCACTGTAATTAAGGGTCTTCCTCTCCTGTGCTGTCCCTCCACCCTCCCAAGCATGATGTCCCTTTCCAAGGACTGGTCCCTCCTTACAACATGCCCAAAGTATGTCAAATGAAATTTCAGAATCATTGCCTCCAAGGAGCAGACCAGCTTCACCCTCTCCAGAACAAACTTGTGCATTTTCTTAGCAGTCCATGGTATATTCAACACTCTTCTCCAACACCACAGCTCAAAGGCATCAATTCTCCTTCTATCATCCCTAGTCATTGTCCAGTTCTCTGATGCATAGCAAGTGATTGCAAAGACCATGGCTTATATCAGGCACACCTTAGTCTCCAGACTAGCATTGTTGCACTTCAACACTTTCGAGAGGTCTCTAACCACAGACTTTCCCATCATAATACATCTTTTCATTTCCTGGCTGCTTGTGCCAAGGGTGTTGACTGTGGAGCCAAGTAAACTAAAGCTGTGAACAATCTCAATTTCTTCACCATCCATTATGATGCTGCCAATCGGCCCCGTGGTGAGAATCTTTGTTTTCTTGATATTGAGCCTCAATCCATACTGAAGACTGCAGTCCTTGATCTTCCACAACAAGTGCTTCAGGTCCTCCTCAGTTTCAATAAGCAGGGTTGTGTCATCTGCATAAGGCAGATTGTTGATGATTTTTCCTCCAATCCAAATGCCACATTTCTCCTCATAAAGCCCAGCCTCCCAGATAACCTGTTCTGTATAAAGATTGAAAAGGTATGGAGACAGGATGCATCCCTGGTGTACACCCTCCCCAATTTTGAACTATGCATTGTTTCATTGCTCTGTTCTGATGACTGCCTCCTGGTCCAAGTATAGGTTTCACATTAACACAATCAAGTGTTCTGGGATTCTCATTCTTCTCAGAGTCAGACACAGTTTGTTATGATCCACACAGTCAAACGCCTTTGCATAATCAATGAAACACAGATAGACATTCTTCTGGTACTCCTTGCTTTCAGCCAAGATCCATCTAACATTAGCTACAATATCCCTAGTATAATGACCCCATCTAAACCCAGCCTGCACTTCTGGTGGTTCTATGTTGGTGTGCTCTTCCAGTCGTTTTTGGACAATATTCAGCAGAATCTTGCTTGCATGGGATAGTAATGATATTATTCGATAATTTCCACACTCTGTGGGATCACCTTTCTTTGGGATGGGAACAAATGTAGATCTCTTCCAGTCAGTTGACCAAGTGGTTTTTCTGCAGATTTCTTGGCACAACTTGGTGAGCACATCTGGGGCAGCACCTGTTATTTGAAATATGTCAGTTGGTATACCATCAATTCCTGGGGCCTTATTCTTAGCCAGTTCTTTCAAAGCAGTCTGAACTTCTTCCTTCATCATCATAGGCTCTTGCTCATATGTTGTTTCATTAAATTCTTCTGCAGCTGGGTCAAGAGACTCATGTCAAGGGCAGGGACAAAACTAAAACTACTGGCTATTTCTACAATTGGGAAAGATCTTTCATCTGAATTGTTCTGTAAAACACTTGTCTGTCTGTAAAAATGATCAAGAGGTAGAAGTTAAAATTTGAAAGTCACCCAGAATAAGGAATCACCTAGCACACTTCCACACCCAATATTGTGTCATATGATAAAAAGCCACACTCTTGGCATATGGGTGAGCCATCAGTAAATCACACTCCCTGCTCTTAACATAGCAGCAAATCATTGAGAATATTGATTTTTCTTTCTCCCATAAAGCAACCAGTGGTTTTGAATTGCATTCTTTTGGGTTGGCAGTGCAACTCCCTACCACTAAGCCACTTTTTGTTAACTGCCATCAAGTACAACTCATAGCAACACTAAGAACAATAGATCTGAACCCTGTCCTATCCTGTGCCATTTTCACACTTCCTGACACACAAGAGCCTACTGCAGCAGTCACCATATAAATCCACCTGGTTGGAGATCTTCTTCTCCTTTGTCAACCCCCTACCTTTCCAAGCATCATGTCCCTCTCCAAGGAATAGCCACACCTAGAAACAGTCATGAAGTATGTGAGGCAAAGGCTCACCATCTTTGCTTCCAAAGAGCACTCTGGCTGCATGTTCTCCAAAACACATTTGTTTGTTCTATGGGCCATCCATGGAATATTCCGCCCTCTTCTCCAACACCACAGCTCAAAGGCAAAATTCTTCTTCTGTCATCCTTATTAATTTTCCAGCTCTCAGATGCATAGCAAGTGATTGGAAAGACCATACCCTGAATCAGATACACCTTAGACCTCAAAATAGCATCATTACTCTTCAGTAATTTGCAGAGGTCCCTAACTGCAGACTTTATCAGTGCAATACATCTCATAATTTCCTGATTTCTGATACCAAGAAGTTGACAGTATCAATCTTTTCTCCATCTGTCATGATCCTGCCTATAGGTTCAGTGGTAAGAATTTTTGTTTTCTTGGCGTTGAGATACAATTCATATTGAAGACTATATTCTTTGATCTTCTGAAACAAGCACTTCAAGTCCAACTCACTTTCAGAAAGCAAGGTTGTGTTATCTGCATAATGCAGGTTATTTTTGAGTCTCCTTCTGATTTTGATGTCACACTCCTCTTCATAGCGTCCAGCTTCTTTAATAATTTTGTTCAGCATACAAATAGAATAGGTATATAGAGAGAGCACAACCCTGAAATGCTGTCTTCTTGATTTTAAACTATGTAGTGTTCCCATCTTGGTAGGGTGGAGGGACAGCGCAGGAAGGGAAGGCCCTCTATGAGGTTGATTGATTCCGTGACTGGGGTAATCGGGATGGGTATATCAGAGACAGTGTGATTGGTACAGGACAGAGCAGAGCTTAGGGCTGTTGTACATAGGGTCGCTATGAGTCGCAAGGGACTTAATGGCACATAACAACAACAACAGTGTTCCCATGCTCTGTTTGCACAACAGCCTCCTGGTCTACATATAGGTTTTACATGAGCACAATTAAGTACTCATTAAGACTAGGGATTCCTAGTCTTCTCAATGTTAGCCAGAACTTATTATGATCCACATAGTCTAATGCCTTTGCATAGTCAATAAAGCATAAATAGACATTCTTATGGTATTCTTTACTTTCAGCAAGGATCTATCTGATGTCAGCAGTGATACCTCTGGTGCCATGGCCTCTTCATCTTCATCAAATCCTGCTTAAACTTCTGGCGTTCCCTATCTATGTACAATTCTAGTGATTTTTAAATGATATTCAGCATTAGATCAACATACTAGGCATTAGTAAGATGAGATGAACTAACTTTGGCCACTTTGAATTGATAATCATATGGTCTACTATGTTGGAAATGAAAAACATAAAGAGAATGGTGTTACATTCAAAGTCAAAAAGTCAATTTCCGGTTCTATCCTTAAGTGCAATGCTGTGAGTGATAGGTTACTATACATATGCATTCAAGGAAGATCCATTAATAGGACTATAAGTAAAATATATGCTCCTATATCCAAAGTAAAAAAGGTTGAAATTGACATTTTTAGCAAATCTTGCAGTCTGAAATCGATCAAACATGCAATCAAAATACGTTCTGATAATTGGTGACTAGAGTGCAAAAGTTGGAAACAATGAAAAAGAAATGTTGTTGCTACATGTGATTGAGTTGCCTGCAGCTCCTATGTACAGCAGCTCTGAACCCTGCTCTATCTTGAGCTAATTTCATTGTCTCTGACACGTTCGCATTAGCACAATCAAATATTCTGGGATTCCCATTCTTCTCAGAGTCAGACACAGTTTGTTACGATCCACACAGTCAAACACCTTTGCAAAATCAATGAAACATAGATAGACATTCTTCTGGTACTCCTTGCTTTCAGCCAAGATCCATCTAACATTAGCTACAATATCCCTAGTACCTGCTGCCATTACCTTGGTTACTGAGCCAATCCATCTCATCCAGGGTCTTGGTCTCTTGCTCTGTCCCTCCACCCTTCCAAGCATAATATCCTTCTCCAAGGACTTGTCCCTCCTAGAAATATGCCCAAAGAATGTAAGATGGAGCATCAAATTCCTTGCCTCCAAGGACCAGTCTGGTTTCACCCTCTGCAGGACAAACCTATTCTCTTAGCAGTCCATGATATAGTCAATACTCTTCTCCAGCACCACAGCGCAAAAGCATTGATTCTTCTTCTATCATCCTTAGTCATTGTCCAGCTTTCTGATGCATAGCAAGTAATTGCAAAGATTATGGTTTGGATCAGGCACACCTTAGTCTCCAGACTGACACCATTGTTCTTCAGTACACTGAAAAGGTCCCTGACAGCAGATTTTCCCAAGCAAGTCAGCTTTTCATTTCCTAGCTGCTGGTATGAAGAGTATTGATTGTGGAGCCAAGCAAGATGAAACTGTAGTTGGAAAATATGTGTTTGGTGATAGAAATGAAGCTGGAAATAGAATGATCAGATTTTGTATTTTCAATCATTTATTCATTGCAAATACCTTTTTTTAAAGACCCAAACAGTAATTTTACACATGGACCTCACCTGATGGGCTCCATAGGAATCAGATTGAGTCCATCTGTGGAAAGAATCATTTGAGAAGCTCAACATCGACAGTCAAAACTGGGCAAGACGTGGACTGTGGGTCAGACCATCAATTACTTATGAGCAGGTTTAAATTAAAGCTGAAGAAAATAAAAATAAGTCCACAATAACCAAGACATGATCTTGAATCTATTCCATCTGAATTTCAAGATCATTTTTAGGAATAGGTTTGAAGCTCTGAACACTAATGATCAAAGAGCAGTTGAGTTATGGAACGATTTCAAGGGTACCATCCACAAAGAAAGCCGAAGGTCATTACAAAGTCAGAGGAGAAAGAGAAACCAAAATAGATGTTAGAATAAACTCTGAAAATTACACTAGAGCATCGAGAAGCCAAAATGTGGGGGAAATGTGCCAAAGTAAAAGAGCTGAATGGAGGATTTCAAAGGACAGCTTGAGAAGACAAAGAAAAATATTTTATTGCATTGTACAGAAAGCTGGAATTGGAGAATAAAAAGGGAAGAACTTGCTCTTCATTTCTCAAGCTGAGAGAACTGAACAACAAATTTAAATCTCTCATTGTAACATTGAAAGATGCTATAGGAAATATATGAATGACCCAGAAAGCATCAAAAGAAGATGGAAGGAATACACAGAGTCATTGTATCAGAAAGAACTGACTGACACTGAAAAATGCCAGGAAGAACCATATGAGCAGGAGCCAATGGTAATGAAGGAGGAAGTGAAAGCTGCATTGAAGGCATTGGCAAAAATAGGGCCCCAGGAATCAATAGGATACCAATTGATTGGTTTCAATGAACAGATGCAACCCTGGATGCATTCATCAGTCTATGTCAGGAGATTTGGAAGATAGTTGCCTGGCCAACAGATTGGAAGAGGTCCATATTTTTTCCTATTCTCAAGAAAAGCGACCCAACAGAGTGTGGAAACTATTGCTCAATATTGTCACAAGCCACTAAAGCTCCTAACAAGAAACTCTCACATGACACTGTGGAGACAGTTGCCATAATTCTGAGCAGAAACAGAAGGAAAAAAAAGTGAAGGAATAAAACTTATTCCCGAGAGTCTGCAAACTAACATCAACTTTTATGCAGAATTACAGCCCAAATGGCATCATCAAGGTAATCTAAATTGAGATGCAAATTTAATTTTTTTAAAGCAGTTACAGATGGATAGTGTCCCTGGTGACTAGTAGAAGCAAGCATAAATTCTCTTGGATGAAGGCACATTCAACCAAGGCTTTGAAGAATATCCACAAAGAATTGTTCAAGGGCAATGACTTGAACATAGTAAAAAATAAACAGGCATATGTAAAATGAAGTGAGATCTTGAGTGAGAATAAGCAGAAACAGAAAGTAACAGAAATTGACCCCTAAAAGAAAAAAGAAATTCACCCTTAAAATCTTCATACACAGGGATGATCAAACACAGAGAACTAGTATTCATACAATAGTTAAATACAATGGAGACAGACCTTCAAGTCCTAGAAGAACTCAAAATCTAATAGACTAGACTAATGATTATTTTAAGTCAGGTTTCCTGGTAATGACCCTAGACATAATGATTTGTGTAAAAGTCATTAAAAAAAAAAAAGTAGTCCCAGGAAAAACAAGTGGAAGAGGGAGAAAATAAGACTAAACTAGGAAGGGAAGGGGGCCAAACTAAGGGGCCATATGAAGTGAAGTCTTGGAAGGTAGCTTTAATTCAGTCCTGTAGAGGAGCTCTGGAGACAGAGGAGCTCTGAGGTCATATTTCAGAGCTGTTCCCATCCAGAAGCAAGGCAGCCGGAGTATTCATACACCCACACCCATTGTTAACCGGTTAAGGGCCATCCCCAGGGTGTACATAAGCTCTCCAGCACTCAGACTTTCAATGAGCACAGGCAGACCAGGTTCCTGCAACCTGAAGGCCTTTCTCTAGTAAACAGACGTGGGTACCAGCTGTCGAGAGTAAAAGCTAGAAAAGGATACAAGGGAGCATGGACTGTATAGCACAGTATCATTACAGTAATGAAGAAAAAGTCACAATGAGCTAACTAGATTCTTATTTATTCAATATGTTACATAAGACACTTGATTAACAAAAAAAAATCATAAGTCTACTGCTAACAAGGAGCTCTGGTGGCACAAATATTTAGGCACTTGGTTTCTAACCGAAAAGTGAGCATAACTGCTGTCTTAGGGACTGCAGTCTCGAAACGTACAGGGCAGGTCTATTCATGTATTACAACATGGTATTAGCATTTGGGTGAAAATGCAAGATTTTACAATAAATGGCCATGATAGAGTGGTAGCAGGAAATGTGTACTTTTTTTCCCCTCACTATTGTACTAATAAGCTACATCATGATAGAGAAAAGCTTGAAATTGTCAATTAATTCATCTTACTTGGATTTGGACCATAACAAAATGTGGCTGACTCTGAGAAGAATGGAAATCCCAGAACACTTGATTGTGCTAATGCAAAACCTATACTTAGACCAAGAGGCAGTCATCAGAACAGAGCATGGTTCAAAACCGGGAAGGTTGTACACCAGGGATGTGTCCTGTCTCCATACCTTTTCAATCTTTATGCAGAACAGATTATCCGAGAGGCTGGCCTCTTTGAGGAGAAGTGTGGTGTCAGGATTGGTGGAAGATCTATCAACAATCTGCCTTATGCAGATGGCACAACCCTGCTTGCTGAAACTGAAGAGGACCTGAAGTGTTTGCTGCAGAGGGTCAAGGACTGCATCCTTCAATATGGATTAAGGTTCAAAGTCAAGAAGACAAAGATTCTCACCACTGGACCAATTGGCAGCATCAGGATGGATGGTGAAGAGATTGAGATTGTTCACAGCTTTAGTTT
>NW_006399791.1:2467786-2469305 GCF_000299155.1 Elephantulus edwardii
GTCAATTTGAAGACTAGCTTGTGCCTGATTCAGACTGTGGACTTTTCTATCTTCCCATACATTTGAGAACTGGACAAGGAATAAGAATGACAGAAAAGGAATTGATGCCTTTGAGTTGTGGTATTGGAGAAGAGCACAGATATACCATGGACTGCCTAAAGACAAACAGATATGTCTTAGAAAAAGTGCAGTTAGAGTGCTTCTTAAATGTAAGGATGGCAAAGCTTCATCTTACATACTTTGAGGATGTTGCTAGGAGAGGCTGTTCCTTAGAAAGGGACATCATGCTTGGAAATGTGAAGAGTCAGCAAGAAAGAGAATGACCTTCAACAAGATGTATTGACATAGTGACTTCGGCAGTGAGCTCAAGTGTATCAGAGATGATGAAGATGGTCCAGGATAGGACAAGTTCACATCTGTTGTTTACAGAGTCATCATGAGTCAACTAGACAACATCTAATAACAATCTTGAAAGCTTGGTGATTATCTGGCAACTGAGATAAACTGATTAGCCTCATCCCAGCCTCTCTACTTTTCAAATTTTCGTTTCCTGTTTATGTCACCATGGAGAAATGACCAATAACATATCATGAGAGATCTATGCCACAGACCAGATTGTCTGTGAACAGCCTTATGAGAACCAAAGGGATGCATGCAAACTGTTTCATAAAATGAATTGATGATTCTCCTCAGGATGCAAGACGGAATGAGAAACATTTTAGGTTTAAAAATCCAGAAGCTTGTGGTGAAGAACCAATGGGTGAGGAACCAGGGACTAGACAGAACAATGCCTAGCCCATAGGATTATTGTTGTTAGTAGCCGAGAGGCACCTCCAGTTCATGATGACCTCATGCATAATATAACAAACATTTCTCAATCTTGTGCCAATAGATGGTGATATATTGGGGACAGTTGTGGCTATTATGCCAATCCATCTCATATAAGGTATCATAGACTGAATTGTTTTTTCACTTGCCCCTAAATAGGTGTCAGTTTTGCTAAGCCATGATTTTGAATAATAATTTGGCAGTTTGTTGTGATATAATCATTGCCAACGATGTGATCTTATGTAATTATCCTCCATGTATGATATGTTATGAACCCTGAACTCCATTAATACTTTTGTACTTTGAGGCCTTGAACATTAATGAGCTAAGACCAGATGAGTTGTGGGAGGATGTTAAATGTATCATCCAGGAAGAGTGCAGGCGGTCATTACAAAGACAGACAGAAGAGGAAGAAAAGACCAAAACGGATGTCAGAAGAAACTCTGATGATTGCACTGGAACGTAGAGAAGCCAAAGCACAAGGAAGAATCCAAGACATTAAAAAACTGAACAGAAGATTCCAAAAGGCAGCACGGAATGACAAAGCAAAATATTACAATGAAATGTGCGAGGAGCTAGAGTCGGAAAATCAAAAGGGCAGAACTTGTTCAGCATTTCTTGAGCTCAAGGAACTGAAGAACAAATTCAAACCTCGAGTTGCTACAATCAAGGATGCTTTAGGCAGAATGTT
>NW_006399791.1:2470730-2472143 GCF_000299155.1 Elephantulus edwardii
GTCAGAGGCAATGAGATTGGCACAGGATAGAGCATGGTTTAGGGCTGTTGTACATAGGGTCGCTATGAGTGGCAAACGACTTGACGGCACATAACAACAACAACAACAGTAGTTACGTGCTGAATTGACTCATAGGTGACCCTCTAGTGGGTTTTCAGAGGCTATAAATCACACCAGAGGAGATTGTCCATCTTTCTCTTGCATTAATGAGAGGGAATTAATTTCTTGAAGCTTAAGTTTATTATGTATACAACACTATTATTCAAGTCACAACTCTGACTGGATGGAAGCATAGTTTTCTGGGCATGTGCTTCATCATTTTTCATCTAACAATTGATGGGGGAGGTGGGGAAGAAGTGAACAGAGAAAAGAAGAAGCTTAGTGCCATCAAGAAAGAAGAGCCAGGAGCAGAGCTCATTCTTAAGATCTACTGTCTGCGTGCTGAGAACTTTCTTGGCTCAAGGGAACATTGTTGTCAAAACATTTATTGTTACATCTTAGCATATCACTTCCAGGAGACTGCCAAGGAACTCTGGGCACATAGATATCTAAAGGAGTCAAGGACCTTCTCCTCAGACTCAACAGAGAAGAAAAGCCTTCCTGTAAAGCTAGAACCTTGAAATCAGATGAATTTATTCTCTCCTAAACTACCACTCATTTAAGAAAGAATTTAAGTTTGTTAAAGCCATACACTTGCGTTATTTTTAATAGCAGCACTAGATAACTAAGACAGACGTTTTCCCGAATTTTCACTGACCTTCTACTTTACAGAACAGGATGTTCTTTTTAGAAATTGGCCTTGCTTGATGATGTGTCCAAAAGTGATAGGGAAGATTTACCCTCCTCTCTTCTAAGGAACACTCTGGTAACATTCCTTCTAAGATTAATTCATTACTTTCTGGCAGTCCACAGTTTACTGGATATTCTCTATCAACACCACTAGTGGAGGACATTTTTATTTTGTCTTAATTGTTCAATACCTACCTATTGCAGGTATGTGAGACTACTGAAAATGATCCTGGCTTGGATTGGGGGCACTTTAGTCATCATAGGCATCCAATAACCATGTGATGGATTGTTAAACAAAGAAACGCATCAATGAAAGAAATAAAGTCTTTTACTCTCACCCTTCCCTTAAAAGTATGAATGACTAGTAGAGAAAATATTCAACATCTTAAGACCAAAAATAAATTCAAATCAAAACAACCCAGCATTATTATTGTTGTTTTGTACCATCAAGTCGCCTGTTACTCGTAGCAAACCTATGTGTAACAGCTCTGAACCCTGCCCTATCCTGAACCGATCTCACTGATTCCAACACACCTAATTTCATTGCCCCAGTTACTGTTTCAATCCATCTCATCCAGGGTCTTCCTTTCCTTTGCTGTCCCTTCCAAGCATGACATTCTTCTC
>NW_006399791.1:2472853-2481889 GCF_000299155.1 Elephantulus edwardii
TGGGCAGGAGCTGTTATTACATTCCTGGAGAAACTTTATGGCTTGGGGTCCCGTGATTGTGGAAACATTGAGAAGCATCAATGTTTTTCTAAAGTCACAGACAAAACAATTCTCAGACTGTGAGAGTTTGCAGTGCACAGGCGGGCACTTGCTGTATCCGTGGCCCCAGGAAGTCTGTAACTTCCCCCTCCTCTCTCCAACACTGCAGTCCCACGTCATCTTCTTTGTAAGAAAGCAGCTGGTGAGTGAGATAACAGGACAGCTGTCAAATAAAACGAGACACTTTCAAACGTGGAGAAGCCTTGGAAATCAATATTCTGTGAAAGTGTAAGTCCTTTTGTGGAACAGAGGTAGTAGCTATTGAACTGTTTGTTACTCAACAGGGACCGGACAGGATAGATAAAGTCCTTAGAATTTAGAAAGTAGTAGGATTGGTGGTATCAGATTACTCCTGAAAGCACAGTCTGAGTTGTGCTTATTTACTAATCTTGAGTGAATAAATTCAGATTTCCCCACCACCACCACCACCACATCAATATCATTCTGCTGTTAAGTGGGACTGGCATCTGTCTCTCTTCCAGCCCACAGCACCTTCAAATCAGTCTCTTCAAATTTACAATTCCTGGCAGGAATGGAGGAAACAGCGCCGTGACTACAGGCTTATTTGCTAATCAATAATTAGTAGTTTTACATATGTGTTACCGTGCTTTCACAGACTCGTTCACTGACAATCAATAAGTTCTTAGTATGTCCCAACAAGTCAGAATCAATCTAACCTGTAACTGAACCTCCAGGGGGTTTTCAGAGGCAGTAACTTGCAGGGGAGATTACCCTTCTTTCTCCTGCAGACAAACTGTTGGATTCAAACCATGCATTGGCAGCACAACTGAGTATCCTGACTAAGCCACCAAAGTTCCCTAAAAGTTGTTATTAGATGATGTTGAATCAAGTACAATTCATAGTGTCCCTCTGAACAACAGATCTTAACCCTGACCTATCCTGTGCCATCTTCATCATCGCTGACCTACTAGAGTGCATGGCAGCAGTCACTGTGTCAATCCATGTGGTTGAGGGAATTCCTCTCTTTTGATGACCCTCACTTTTCTAAACACGATGTCTGTCTCTAAGAAATAACCTTTCCTAGCAACATGCTCCAAGTATGCGAGGCGAAGCTTTGTCATTTTTGCCTCCATGGAGCCCTCTGGTTGCACTGTCTCCAAGACATACCTGTTTGTTCTTTCGCCATCCGTAGGACATTCAGTAATCTTCTCCAATACCACAAGCCAAAAGCATCAATTCTTCTTCGATTATCCTTATTCATTGTCTAGCATTCAGATGCACAGCAAATGATTGAAAAGACCATGGCCTGAACCAAGTGCACATAAGTCTTCAAAATGGACATCAGTGCTACTCAACAATTTAGTAAGTTTCCTGATTACAGTTTCCCGATGCAATACATCTTCTGATCTCCTGACTTCTGTCACTAAGTGTGTTGATTGCAGATCCAAGTAAGACGAATTAGTTGCCAGTTTCAATCTTTGATGTTTCCTGTCCATCCAGTGATAAGAATTTATGTTTTGTTGATAGTGAGATGTAATCCATATTGAAAGCTATATTCTTTAATTTTCTGCAACTAGTGCTTCAAGTCCTCCTCACTTTCAGCAATAAGTTTGTGTCATCTTTATAACACTGGTTGTTAATGAGCCTTCCTCTAATTCTTCTTCATAGAGTCCAACTTCTTGAATTTTTCACTCAGCATACAGATTAAAGAGGTATGGAGAGAGGATGCAACCCTGATACAAACCATCTCTGGTTTTAAACCTTATACTTCTTCCTTGTTCTGTTCAAAAGTCCCTTCATCCAGATGTATTTTTCTCATGGGCACAATTAAGTATTCTTGGATTCCCATTCTTCTCAATGTTAGAAATAATTTGTTATCATCCACACAGTCAAATGCCTTTCTATAATCAATAAAGTATACATTGATTTTCTTTTTGTATTCTCTACTTTCAGCCAGGATCTAAGTAACATCAGGACTGATTTCTGTGGGATGAGCACCAGCAATTATTTTCTATTTTCTTTCATGAAATATTAGTGATATTTTTTTTCTATTTTTCCACATTCTTTTTTTAAAAAAGTATTCTTTTAAATTGGTTTGCATATAAAATTCATATACATTGTGTTTCATTCATATGCATTGTGTTTCACATATTCCTTAATTCATATTTCATTTCATATGATCATTCCTATATATTTTGTTTTATAAAACTAATCACCATTGATCTATGCCCACTAGTACCCCATCTTTCCACATCCTACTGGGTCTTTCCTAATTCCTTCACCTCCTCCCTCTACCCATCAAACTCTGCGACCCTGTGATTTCCCCTTCTGCCCACCCTCAGTGCTTCTGCTACTTCCCCTTCCCTCTTTGGACTTGTATACACATCTTACCACAATTCAAAGGCATCAGTTCTCCTTCTACCATCCCTACTCATTGTCCAGCTCTCTGATGCATAGCAAGTGATTGCAAAGATGATAGATAGCCTATGTGCCAGGCACACCTTAGTCCCCTGATTGACATCATTGCTCTGCAGTACTCTGGAGATGTCCCTGACAGCAGACTTTCCCAATTTGTCTTTTGATTTCCTGGGTGCTGGTACCAAGAGTGTTGATTGTGGAACCAAGCAAATTGAAGCTGTTAACAATCTCCATCTCTTCTTCATTTATCATGTTGCTGCCAATTAGCCCAGTGGTGAGAATTTTTTTTCTTCTTGATGTTAAGCTTCAATCCATATTGAAGACTACAGTCCATGACCTTGTGCAGCAAGTGTTTCAGGTCTTCTTCAGTTTCAGCAAGCAAGATTGTGTCATTTGCATATCATAGGTTATTGATGAATTTTCCTCCAATCTTTATGCCACACTCCTCCTCATAAAGCCCTGCTTCCTGAATGATCTGTTCTGCATATATATTGAAAAGGTATGGAGACAGGATGCATCCCTGATACATTCCTTTCCTGATTTTGAACCATGCAATGTTTCTTTGCTCTGCTCTGAGGACTGCCTCCTGGTCTGAGTATAGGTTTCACATGAGCATAATCAAGTGTTCTGGAATCCCCATTCCCCTCAAGGTCAGCCACAATTTATTGTGATCCACACAGTCAAATGCCTTTCCATAGTCAATGAAACACAGACATACATTCTTCTGGTACTCTTTGCTTTCTGTAAAGTTCCATCAGACATTGATGATCTCTTCTAAACTCAGCTTGTATTTCTGGTAATTCTCTATCAATTAGCAATATCCAAATCCTTCCCCCAATGCATTATATTGACAAATAAGCGTTGTACCTCTGACAGCAAATCAGGCATATGAAAATCATGGTGCAATGTCCATCTGAGGCCTGTGGTGTCATGACAGGGTAGAGCCTGAGGTAGGTGCTGCAGCCTTCCAACTGAGTCTCATGGCTGACACCGCAGGATAGAGTCCAGGTCAGGGTGATGTCCAGGCTGGAACCAGGATGCTGGGACTCCAAACTAGGAGAGCACCCACAGAGGTTGTTGTTTTTAGGGACCATCAAGTCAAGTACGTTCCATAGTGACCCTATGAACAATAGATCTGGACCTGTCCTACCCTGTGCCATGCTCGCGCTTCCTGACACATTTGAGCCTGTTGTGGCTTTCACCGTGTCATTCCACCTGGTCGAGGGACTTCCTCTCCTTCGCTGACCCTTTGCCTTTTGGAGCACCTTGAAGTGTAGGTGGTGTCAAAAATGCTTCCTTCCGTTGCCCATCCTTGCTTGTTACTCCCTAAAAGCAAGGACAGGTGAATCCTTCCTTACCTTGCTGTCAGATAATCTGCCCCTGTGCACTGCGTGAAGAGTTTGGTGTGGTGCATGGAGGGCTTTTCAGGCAGTTCGTGGATTGGGGGTTGCTAAGAATTGGAGCTAGAGATTGTACACTTAACGAAGAGGGACCAAGTTGCACGGTATACTTTTCTCCTGAAAAGTAAAAGCCAGGGCAGAGACTGCAAAGCATAGTGGAGAGAGAAAGCTCCATCTTTTAAATTGCAAACCTACACAGAGCTAGAAGGAGTATAATGGGAACAAAATAGCTCCAGTTATGATAACTGTAGCCAGTAAAGATCTGGTAAAGGGCATTACATTAAAGTTATTGCAGAGAAAAAGACTGAGAAATGGCTTTTAAACTCAAATACAAGAAAAGTGCCCCTCCAGAAGCAGATCACTGTGACATGTGGAAATGCGTGACACACAGAAGGGAATGTATGGATGAATCAGAACCAGGAAGGTGAAAAAGAGAAGAAGTAAAGTGACCTAGGAGAGAGCTGTTTCCCATAGCCACGCCCAGCTGAACCATCAGCAGTTACCTATTGAAGTTCTAAACATTATCATCAGAACTACCCGGGCAGGAAATGTAACCTAATAAAGGTGAGCATACTTCATTTAACTCTTAATGAGCTGTATTCATAGTCATTCTATGGAATAGGCTCACTCATACTCAGCTTTTCTATGACTTGTCATTAAAGATACCCCCAGGCTATAGTCAGACCCCACGTCCCTGGATCAGCTAGATCCAACTGACAGGTGCAGCCTGTACCTGGCCAGGTTGGGCAGCTTAGCCACATCCTTTCTTACATGTTTTGTTGTTGTTGTCATTGTTTTAAACACAATTGTTATTTTATACCGATTTGCTTACAAGGTTTGTATAGATTTTCATGCCAGATCTTTCCATTTCCTTTATCCATTCTGCTTTCCCTATGATTTACACCCTGCCCTCCTCCCCCTTCTGCTCCTACCCTTCCCACCTTGAGCCTTCATACACATGTTACTAGTTAGCATTCTAATTCTACAATAATGTAGACAAGTGTTTGTGGGGGGTTTTTTATCTTCCTGAGCGTCTACATAGGCTACTTTTCAAGCTGTAGGCCTCAAAGTCTTCAATTATATAATACTGTTGTTTTTGGCGTGTATCCATAACTGGCCCTCTGGGTGGTTTCAGAGGCAATTAATAGCACAAGAAGAGACTGTCAATCTTTCTTCCCTGGAGCAGCTGGTGGATTTGAACCATGTGCCTTCAGGAATGCAGCACAGCTTCTTGCCACTAGACCACCAGAGCTCAGACTTCATATTATGAGTAGACTTCATACTTCACTTTTAGTCCCTTTAACCATCACAATTGTATTGACTTCTTAGGGTTGCAATAACAAATTTAGTGACTGTGTCAGTTAAGGGTATGTGTCAGCTTGGCCATTGTTCCTCAGTTTGTCATTTATGTAATGTTGTTATGTGGGCATTATACGTTGATATAGTAGTTCTCCACAATAATATGGACTAATGGAACCAGACCTGATCCCATGTAAGTGGACTAGGGTAGAAATGAGTGAAAAGAGAACCTACAGATTTGGGGGGGAAATATTTGGCAATGGGACATCTGTCAAGGGACTATCTCTGAAATTTATTTTAAAAACTCAAACGTTTCAAAATGAAAAATACAAACAGCCTAACTACAAAATGAGTGGAGAACATGAATAGACATTTCATGAAAGACTATCTCATTTCAGAAGACCAACGAGCACATGAAGAAATTCTCGTGAAGTAAATAACAACAACGAGATATCTTCTTACATTAGTAAAAATAGCAGTGTCTAAGAAGACATCAAACAACAAATGGAAGCAAGGATGTGGAGAGACTAAATTCTCATACACAGCTGGTGGGGATGTAAAACGGTACAACCACTATTGAAAGCAGTTTGGAGCTTCCTTTGGAACTTGGACCTTTTGATCCAACAACCCCACAACAAGATATAGATCCCAAAGAACTAAGAGCTGCAACACAAACTGATACACTCAGATGCTTGTTTATTAGAGCATTCTTTACAATAACAATGAACTGAGAACAATCCAAGCATCTGTCATAGACAAATGGCTAACGAAACTATGGTACATGCACACAATGGAATATTATGCATCATCAAAAAAGAATCAAACATTTATGAAATACTGCACAACATGGATGAATCCAGAACTTATTGTACTGTGTGAGAAAAGCAAGTCACAACAAAACAATCATGGTGTAAGACTACTATTATTTAAAAAACCTGTAGAAGGGAGGGAGAGGAGAGTAAAATTTAATAAATAGATTGAAAGGAAGATAATACACAAAAAGGGGTTGTTGACTAGACATTTTAATTAATTAATTCATTCATTACAAACAACGACAATTAATGTTATAAAAAGAAAGCTCTACTTTTAATTCACTGGTAAGAAAACTCAATATGATTTGTAAAATTTTGCTCAAATGAGAATAAATATTTAAAAAAAAAAAAGTAAATGAGCTGGAATGGAATGTCAAGTCCTTCGTCTGGTCATAGCCCTGGCCTGAAGGAGGGAGCTCTGCTCACGGTTGTGGCCTGCACTGAACATCTGTTGTTACTGTTGAGTGATGACTTAGCTCCAACACAGTTACCTAGGGGGGACCCCAGATATGAGCAGCACCAGAATCCTTCATTTTCTTTCCTGCCAGGCCCAAAGGCGATACCAGGCAGCATGCAATCTCCCATTCATTCATACTCTCACCTGTGAAGCTGTGTTTTTTTCTGTGATGCAGTAGTTTAGAAGGAAAAGAACCAATTGACTCTACTGCTGAACAAAAAAAAAAATGGTTTGTTAAGCAGATCAACAGCCTTTTCCTTTCTCTCATTGTCACATGCTCACATCCCACCCAGTTCTAAGGTCATACGGTTTTTTCAACCTTTCCTATGATCTGGATCTAAGCTTTCTTACATGCTGTGAATTTCCACTGCCCAATATCAAAATAGTCTCAAATCTTCATTTTACATAAGAGACTACCGATAGGTTTTTGCAATCACTGAGATTCTGGATCCCACTCCTAACATCACCAATTATAACTCCCTGAGGTCAGGGCCCAAGGATCTATGCTTTTTATATTATTGTTCTTATAGGTGCCATAGAATACATTTCAACTTGTAACAACTCCATGTGACAAAGTATAACTACCCTATAAGGGTTTCTAGGCAATAGTCTAAAGGCAACGAGGAGTATTTTTACCCAAGGATTTTTCCTTTTCTCTGTGTGCTCTTTTTCATTTCATAATTTCCTTAATTATCAAATATGGTCCCCCCCCCCAGAACCAAAGTATTTTCTAAGAAACATATGCTTAGTTGTATAGCATGAGCAATGAGAAAGTCTTCTGCACATAGTTGTGGGATTTCTTTTTTTTTAAATTTCCATATCACACATTCATCTTTAGGGAATGAATGGCTACAATGAGGAGAAAGAATAGTGGTCATTCTCAGTGAATCTTTCTTTGGAGCCTCCAAAGTTGGAGAAGAAAGAACAAAAACATAATAGGACTCTGAGTATGGCCATCAACAGATGAAGGAATAAATAAACTGTGCTATGAAATACTCGGTGCTCAGGCTGTTCGTTCATAGGGTCGCTATGAGTCGTCTACAACTCGACGGCATCAAACAACAATTACAATGACGATGACCAAGAGAGAGCTACGTTGGCCTAGTGGAAGGAAGCTGTGCTACCAAGCCGAAGGTGGGTGATTTTCATCTGTGGCCCTCGGCTGGGTTCAAATTGTCTTCCTGTCAAACATTCTTCTAGGGGGTGTAGCACTGGTCTGTGCTTTGCTGTACAGAGGTAACTCGTGGTTGCTGTGATGCTGAAGCCTGTGACAGTGATGTGCCAGTCGTGGTAATGGGCACCCATGGTGGACAGTATTGGCTGGAGCTTCTCGACTAAATCAAGCCTGGAAGCAGGAGCGGCATCCACTTCCGAAATGGCTTGCCTCCGGAAACTCTATGTATGAACAGTGCTTAGGCTGTTCATTCATAGCGTCACTATGAGTCGTCTACGACTCGATGGCATCAAACAACAACACCATAAAATACTCAAGACACCAAACATACACAATGCAATACTCTACCATAAAGAAAAATAAAGTCCTGTACATGCCGTAACATGTACAAACCATGAATTCATGTTGAATAAACCTAGTCACAAAAAACCCATTGTATGGTCTCACATATCTGAAGTAAACAACTATAGAAACCAATGATTATTAGAGGTCGACACTCTTGGCACCAAGCAGTCAGGAAATCAAAAGATTAATTTCATGGGGAAAATCTCCTGTCACGGACCACTCCAGAGTACTGGAGATCAAGGGTGTCAGATTAAAGACTAAGGTTTACCTGATCCAGGCCATGGCCTTCACAATGGCTTGCTATGCATCACAGAGCTGGACAATGACCAAGGATGACAGAAGAATTGATGCCTTTGAGTTGTGATGCTGGAGAAGAATATTGAACATACCATGGACCGCCAAGAGAACAAACTGTCTTGAAGAGAGTGAAATCAAGCTGCTCCTTGGAGGCAAAGATATTGAAACTTCATTTCACATACTTTGGGCATGTAGTCACAAGGTATAAGTATTTGGAGAATGACATCATATTTGGAAGGGTTATGGGACAGCACTGGAGAGGAAGACCCTAGATAAGATGGATTGACCCAATAACTGGGGTTAATAAGGATAGATGCGTCAGAAACAGTGACATTGGCTCAAGATAAAGCTGGATTCAGAGCTACTGTGCAGAGAGTCACTACGAGTCATAGTCCAGTTGACAGCACATAACAACAACAACATCAAGGATGGAAGGGAGAAGGGAGGGAATTTTTGCTCAGAAGATGTGGAGTTTATGTTATTGGTGGTGGAATGATAAGGAAAAGGATAGTGAGTATGGGTATACAGCTTGATTCTGAAATTCAGGTGGGATAGACTCGAAGTCATATTTTGGTTCCCGTGGATTTGTTTTAATTTTCCTCAGCTTAAGCTTGAGCTTGCATGTGAGTAGTTGGTGGTCTGTTCCACAATCAGCTCTTGGCCTAGTTTTCACAGCTGATATTGAACTCTCCAGCGGTTCTTTCCACAGATGTAATCAATCTGATTCCTATGCATACCATCAGGTGAAATCCAGGTATATAACCTGTGTTTATG
>NW_006399791.1:2484909-2500751 GCF_000299155.1 Elephantulus edwardii
AGGATTCTGGGGCTTCATCTGACATACTTTGGACATGTTGCAAGGAGGGATAGGTCCTTGGAGAGGGACATCATGCTTGGTAGGATGGAGGGACAGTGCAGAAGGGGAAGGCCCCCTATGAGGTGGATTGATTCAGTGATTGGGGTAATCAGGATGGGTATTTCGGAGACAGTGCGATTGGCACAGGACAGAACAGAGTTTAGGGCTGTTGTACATAGGGTCGCTATGAGTTGCAAGCGACTCGACAGCACATAACAAAAACAACAACAACAACATACAGCTAGGAAAATAACATCAATGTTAAGGAATGATATCTGGAGAAATTGTTGATATGACTTGTATGTCACCAGGGGTAGTGTGGATAGGTGCCATCGAGTTGATTTCAACTCATAGTGACCCTATGCACAACAAATGGAAACCCTGTCTGACCTTATGCCCTCCTCACAATCTTTGCCATGACAAAATCAACCAGGGGTACATGTTTTTAAATCTCTAAATAGCCAAAAATAGAGAGAGATCAGTTAGCCCAGTGGAGAGAAAATGATGCTACCAATCCAAAGGTGGGTGACATCGAATCCATGGCCCTCAGGCCTGTTTTTCACTCTTTTTGTTCAAGCATTCTTCTAGGTCATATAGCCCTGGTTTGTCCACTTGCCGTACAGAGTGGTTGCTGTGAAGCTGAACGCTGTAACACTGATATGTCAAATGTGTTAATGGTTACCCATGGCGGACAGTGTTTGGTGGAGCTCCCCGATTCAAACAAGCTTGGAAGCAAGAGTGGCATCCACTTCTGTCATAGCTTGCCTCCAGAAACCCTATGAACCTGGAGAAAGAATGAAAGTCACACAAATGCTGAAGACTTTCATTCATAGGGTCACTATGAGTCATCTACAACTCGACAGCATTGGACGACAACAACAGCTAAAAAGATATTACAATCTTTAAGCTTAAAAGAAAATACCAACCAATTATTATTATTACCAAAAGCTATTTGAAACAGAGAACCTTACCTCCAACTGCCACCAGCCTTACTTTCTAATGTGTAGGTGAGGTCTAGGGGTGAGTAAGAGATGAAGCAAAAGTGAAAGAGAGGTCTGGTTAGAAACGTGTATAGTTTGTAGCTGCACAAAACACTATACGAAAATGTAGTGACTTATAACAACAGATATTCATAGTCTGCCAGTTTCTGTGGTCCAGGAATTTGAAAGAGCCTCAGCTCAGCAATTTTAGCTCAGAGTCTCTCATAAGGATGCAGTCAAGACGTCAACAGGACACCAGTGTTCAATGCAGTATTATCTGCCATAACCAAAGGTGGAAACATCCCAAATGTCCCTATTTCAAATGTAATATATCCATGTAGGGAAATATTATTCAGATATAAAAAGAAATTAAGTTTTGATACATAGACTGTAAGGATGAAGCTTGAAAACATTCTGCAGTGAGCAATAACAGACTCACAAGAGCTGATACAGACCTCTCCATATTTCCTTTCAAGGAAGGAGGTTCATCCCTTTGGGGATGTACTTCTCTAATAAATCCATATTTACTATTTTACCTTCAAAACGAAGGAGCAAATACTACATGATTTAACTTATATGAAATATATAGGATAGTGTATAGAAAAAATTTATCATAGTTTACCTAAGATAAGCCACAGTCAAGAAAACAAATGGCATACTGCATTGGGGGAATCTGCTGCAATGGACTTCTTTGTGTAAGAGAGCAAAGATGTAATTTTAAGGACTAAGGTGCACCTGGTTCAAGCCAATATATTAAAAAGCTGCCATATAAGTTAGACAATGAATAAGGAATTTGAATGATGATGTTGGCAAACAAAACCAAATATACCATAGAATGCCAGAAAAGCAAACAAGTTTGTCTTGAAAACAAATGAAGCCAGAATGCTTGCTGCTTAGAGATAAGGATGTTGGGATTCTACATACCTTGAATGAGTTACATATAGGATTAGTTCCTGGAGAAGATCATCAGGTTGGGTAGAGGATCAGTGGGGCGGGATTGACGGGGGAGGAGAAAACCCCTAGAACCACTAGCAAGATCTGTTGACACAGCAGCTGCAGCAATGAGATCAACATAGCAATGACTGTGAGGAGGAACAGGTCGGAGCAGTGCTTCAGTCCTTTGTACAGAGGCCACTGTGAATCAGAATAGGTCTGTGACACATCATAACAATAATGCCAGGCTGGGGCAGTGTGAAGCATGATTTGAGTGAAAGTGTGCAAAGCATCTTTGTACTATTTTTCTCACTCATTGGTGTATATTTTGTTCTATAATATAAACACTGGAAGCAGGAGCGGCATCCACTTCCGTAATAGCTTGCCTCCGGAAACCCTATGAACCTGGAGAGAGGATGAGAGACACACAAGCTTTGAGGACTCTCCTTCATAGGGTCGCTATGAGTCGCCTGAGACTTGATGGCACTTTACAACAACATAAACACATGCAATGGCTGATCATCCATTCATTCCATATTGTCTTTCCCTTCACCCATTGTAATAAATGTTTATTATCTATTAATTCATTTTCTACAAGTCTCCTTCAACTCTGTAATAACCATACTAGAATGCTTCGCTCTGTGTGTAAATATTTCTCTAGTTTTTTTATAACAGCAGTCTTATACAGTATTTCCTCTTTTGTAACTTATTTCACTCAGCATAATGTCCTTATAGAAGGGACCTCTGGTAGCCTAGTGACAAGAAACTGTTCTGCAATCCCAAAGGCACATGGTTCAAATCCACCAGCTTCTTTGCAGGAGAAGGATGGGTAATCTCCTCCTGTGAGATTAACTGTCTCTGAAAATCTGCTGGAGGGTCAGCTATGGGTCAGTTTTGACCACACAGTACACAACAAAAACAATGTCTGTATAGCGTCATTCATGTTATACAAAGTTTCATTAATTCTTCATTGTTTTGGAGGCTTCATACTACTACTTTGTGTGAATAGACAATAGTTTCTTTATTCATTCATTCATTGATGGGCTCCTAGATTGTTTGCATTTCTTTACTATTATAAAGAATGCTTCAAAAAAATCATGAGAGTACATATATCTGTTCATATCACAGCTTTTCTTTCTTTTCAGTATACCTTTATGTGCATCAACAATTTCCCCAAAAGCATAAAAAGAGAAAATAAGGGCTGAGAAAAAATATTTATCAATATTCCAGACATATTTGATAAGGGACTTATATCTAAAATTTCTAGAAAACTCCAGTATCTCAACAAGAAGAAGATAAACAATCCACTAACAAAATGAGTCATAGTTGTTGTTGTTGTTGTATGCTGTCAGGTCAATTAACACTCATAGCAACCCTATGAACAATAGCTCCAAACTCTACCCTATCTTGAGCAAATTTCACCCCATTGTTACAGTTACTGTGTCAATCCATCACCTCCACAGTCTTCCTTTCCTGCAATGACCCTCTACCCTTCAAACACAATGTCCTTCTCCAAGGACTAGTCCCTCCTGGCAACATGCCCAAAGTATGTCAGATGGAATTTGAAAATCCTTGCCTTCAAGGAGCAACCTGCTTTCACCCTCTCCAGGACAGACCTGTTAGTTCTCTTGGCAGTCCATGGTATGTTCAATACTCTTCTCCAGCACCACAACTCAAAGGTGTTGATTCTTCTTCTGTCATCCTTAGTCATTGTCTGGCTCTCAGATACATAGAAAGATATTAAAGAGACCATTGCCTGAATCAGAAGATATTAAAAGACTCTTTAAAAAATAAGTTGTCCAACACATGAAGAAATGCTCAAGATTATGAGCGACTTGTTATATGCCATCAAGTCAGAAACCAACTCACGGCTGACCCTCCACCAGGTTTTCAGAGTCTATAAACTGCACAGAGGAAATTATCCATCTTTCTCCCACAGAGCAGCTGGTGAATTTGAATCACTTACCTTCTGGTTGGTAGTACAACTCAGCCACCAGAGTTCCCTCATGTGCAATTTTGTTGTTGTTGTCATTCGGTGCTGTCAAGTGGAATATGACTCATAGTGACCCTATGAACAACAGACCTGAGCCCTGCCCAACAGATCCTGTGCCATCCTCATCATCTCTGACACACTTGAGCCCCAATGCTAAAGTCACTGTGTCAATCCATCTTGTTGGGGGTCTTTCTTTCTTTCACTGACCCTCCATCTTTTCCAAGCACGATGTGACCTCAAGAGACCCTATCAAAGCAACAATGAGATGTCATTCCACCCCAGAAACACCAGAAATGTTCAACAAGACATCAAACAGCAAAGGCTGGCAAGCTTGTGGTGAGACTGGAACTCTCTTACACTGTCGGTGAAAATAGAAAATGGTGAAGCCACTATGGCAAACAAATTGACATTGCCATAAAAATCTAAAAAGAGAAGGACCATGATATCCAGCTTTTCAGCTCCACCTCTTAAAGGAAGCATTCCTCCTTTCAGGAATGGAGCAGCTTGCAGAGAATCTTGTTGTATATGTACTGGTGTTATTATTAGGTGCCACCCAGACCACTCTGCCTTGTAGTGACTCCTTGCACAAAAGAATGAACACTGTCCAGACCTGTCCCAGCCTCACAATTCTGATGTGATCAAGCCCATTACTGCAGAGACTGTGCTAACACATTTCATTGGGGATCTTTCTTTTCCTGATAACTTTTGCTTTCCCAAGCGTGATGTCCTTCTCCAGGGATTCACCCCTCCTGACAGCTTGTCCAAAGTGAGTTAGATGAAGCCTCACAATCTTCACTTCTAAGAAACTCTCTGATGGCACTTCATCCAAGACAGATTTGCTTATTCTTCTGGAAGTCTGTGGTACATTCCATATTCTTTGCCACAAGCATAATTCAAATTCATCAATTCTTCTTCAGGTGTCCCTATCCATTGTCCAGCCTTCACACGCTTATGAGACCATTGAAAATGCCCTGGCTTGGGTCAGGCGTACCTTAATCCTCAAAGTGACTATACTTGGCGATAAAAACATCATTTCTACATGCTATCACAGTTGCTTCCAAATAGCCATGTCAGGATGCCCACTGCTTCTGTTTTATTTACGAGCGCTTCCAACTCTCACAATCTATGATTGCGCATTAGTGCAGTCTTGCAAATCGCTTGTGTGTGGGTGCTCAGAGCCGAGAAGCAATTCCATTGACCTGTAGTGAAGGTCTTACAGGTCATGAGCCTTTGGGGGACCCAAGCTAACTTCTCTCTCCTCCAACTAACCAAGGCTTCATTACCTCAGCATGTTAACCAGAGCCAGTTGGTCAATTTGCATATCATTGGCCCTGTGTATTAAATTCATATCATTTCATAGCAAAAGATAGCTTTGTCCCTGCACAGGCTCCCTAACTCCATCCCAGATAAAAATAAGCAAAGGCTGCTTTTAGAAGCTTTGTATACTTTTTCCCCTTCTGACAGCCTTCAAGTGGCAGCATATGATTTGGTCCCCGAGACATACAAAGTGTTTTAATTAAAGGTTGTCTAAAAATACAGAACGTTTCCACAACCACATCTGCCATTAACTCTTCTGACATTCTGGCGGCATTAAGTCCCAGAAAATTCTTTACATATTAAAAAGGATCCAAGTGTGTCTGAGCACGGCTGGCTGTTTGCACTGACAAAACCAAACAGCATGTTTGCAGTTGGTGACCACAGTAATTACCGGCACTGCGGGGCCCGCTGCAATTTGTTCTTACAACTTGAGAAACAAGCTTAGAGGTTTTGTGGCATTTGCTGAATGACTTTATTTGAACACCCTGTGAGGAGACACAATGACATAAATGGTCCACTAGACCAAGTCCAGGCAACTGGCCTTTTCAACTAATTCATCATCAACTTTTCCTGTGACCTTGAGTGAGTCAAGAAAATCAAGTGGGCCTTAGCTTTTTTAAAATTAATAACAAAAGTGAGAGCTGTTGATTATGGATAATGCAAAATGCTTTAAACTGATTAGAACATCTAATCATCGGACCCTACTGATGAGACAGGTTCTGTAATTTTGTCCACTTTGTAAATCTGCATCTTGACTATGAATTCCTCATAAGGTGGTATGGAAAGGCAGTCTTTGAGTGTTACTGTGAGGTCATGGCCCACAGCATATACTTTGCAAATAGAGTACCCAGGTTCAAAGACTGGCTCTGACATTTACTAACCGAGTGCTCTTAAGTGAATTGGATCACCTCAGATTTACCACCAATAAAAATTTCAGTGGTTGAGGGGATTCCAACTCAGCAGCAAGGTTTCTGAGGCTGCACATCGGCACAGGAGGAAACCATTCTTCTCCTACGCAGTGGCTGGTGGGCTAGAACTGCTGACGTTTGGTTAGAAGTCAACACATTGCACACTGTGCATTCTGGGCTTCTTTTGAGTCGTAATGCTGTCGTTGCTGTTGCTAGGTGCCTTCGAGTTGAGTACAATGCATAGTGACCCTACGAACCAGGCATCTAAAGCCTGTGCTGTCCTGTGCCATCCTCATCATCTCTGACACTCTTGATCCCAACGCTGCAGTTACTAAGTCACTAAATCTCATTGTGGATCTTCCTCTCTTTCACTGGGTCTCCATCTTTCCAAGCATGATGTCCCTTTCCAAGGAACAGCCTCTCCTAGGACATGCTTACAGTGTGTGAAATGCAACTTCACCATGGCTGCCTTTAACAAGTATCTCGGCTGCAATTTTCCCATGACAGATCTGTTTGTTCTTTAGGCATCCATGGGATATTCAGAATTCTCTCCAGTGCCATAACTCAAAGACATCAGCTCTTCTTCTCTCACTGCCCATTTGGCCTCCTTGAGGCTGAGATGTAATCCATATTGAAGCTGTAGTCTTTGTTCTTCATTGTCCAGCTCTCAGAAGCATGGCAAGCTACTGAAAGACTCTGGCCTGAATCAGGCACACATTTTCAAACTGATATCATTGCTCCTCAGTGATTTGAGGAGGTCTCTGACAACAAACTTTCCCAATGCAATGTGTCTCCTGATCTCCTGACTGCTAGTACCAAGAATATTGATTGTGGACTCAAGTATGATGAAATTATTGACGACTTCTATCTTTACTCCATCTGTCATGATATTGCTTATTGATCCAGGGGTGAGGGTTTTTGTCTTCTTGACGCTGAGATGTAATCCATATTGAAGGCTGTAGTCTTTAATCTTCTACAGTAAGCATTTCAAGTCCCGCTTACTTTCAGCAAGCACGACTGTGCATAACACAGCTTGTTGATGCGTCTTCCTCCAAGCCTGATTCCACATTCTTCTTCGAAGAGTTCAACTTCTTGAATGATTTGTTCAGCATACAGATTGAATCATTATAGAGAAAGGCTACAACCCTGAAGCACACCATTTCTGATTTTAAACCATGCAATTTTCCCTTGCTTCTTTCGGATAACTTCTCAAGACTATATGTAGGTTCCATATAATTAAGTTAAGGTTGAGCATAAATAAGTGTTCTAGGTTCCCATTCTTCTCAATGTCAGTCATAATTTGTTATAATCCACACAGTTAAATGTCTTTTTACAGTAAATAAAACACAAATAGAATTGTTCTGGTATTCTCTGATTTCTGCCAAGATCCATCTAACATCAGCAATAATATCCCTGGTAGCATGGTGTCTTCTAAGACAGGCTTGAACTTCTGGTCCTTCTCTAACAATGTACTGTCTTAATTGTTTTTAGATTATCTTCAGCAATATATTTTGCTGCCATGTGCTATTAATAATATTTTTAGAAAATTTCCACATTCTCTTTGGAATGGAAACAAATATGAATCTCTTCCAGTCACTCAACCTGGAAGCTGTCCTCCAAATGTCCTGGCATAGACTGGTGAGCACATCCAGGGCTGTGTCTGTTAGGTGATACATGTAAACTCTTATCCTATTGATTCCTGGGGACTTCTTTTGTGCCAAGGCCTTTAGTGAAGCCTGAACTTCTTCCTTTGTTATTATTGGCTCTTGTTCATATGGTCCTTTCTGAAAGTTTTCTGTGTTGACTGATTCTTTTTAATAATCTAGTGGTTCTGTGTATTCCCTATGTCTTCTTTTTTTAAAAAAATTATTTCATATTTATTTGTATACAAAAGTCATATATGTTTCATACTTCTTCATTCACATTATTTTTCATACAATCATTACCATACATTGTGTTTTCTAAACTAAATTACTATTGTATAAAATAGTATAAAGTTTTTATAAAATTGATTTTATAAAATATATCACCATCTTCTGTCTTCTTTTGATGCTTCCTGAATTATTCAACATTTGGTCCATAGCATCTCTCAGTATTGCAACTCGAGGCTTGAATTTGTTTTTCAGTTCTTTCAACTGAGAAATGCCAAGCGAGTTCTTCCCTTTTTATTCCCCATGTCCAGCTTTGCATATTCTGTTATAACAGCCTTGTCTTCTCAAGCTATCCTTTTAACTCTTCTATTCAGATCTTTTACTTTGCCATCTCTTCACTTTGTTTTGGCTTCTCAATGCTCTAATGAAATTTTCATAGTTTCTTCTGATATCTGTTTTAGTTTTTTCTTCATCCTCTGTCTTTGTAATGACCTTTTTTGCTCTCTTCGTGGATGATATCCTTGATGTCATTCCACAACTCCTTTGGTCTTCGACCATTTTTGTTCAATGCCTAAAACCTGTACCTATCATGTAGTCTTGTAAATGCGGACTAAAAATTTAGTATTTGTAAAGTTCTTGGAACATGGTCTGATACACGGTAAATCCAAAAACAAAATCAGTTGCCGTCAAGTTGATTTCAACCCCTGGAAACCTCGTATGTGTCCAAGGAAAGCTATGTTCCTCAGTATTTTGAAAGCTGTGACCTTTTGGAAATAGATCACCAGACCTTTCTTCCACAGCACCTTTGAGAAGGTTTGAAGTGTCAATGTTTTCATAATTGAGTGTTTAACTATTTGTACCAAGTTCATTGTCACTCACTGCCATCAAGTACAAATTGACTCATAGCTGACCTTACTATTGGTTTTCTGAGCTGGTACATTGCACAGAAGGAGATTGTCGATTTTTCTCCTTCAGAGCCCTCTGGATTGAAACTACCAAAGAGGCATGGTCTTTAGGTTAACTATGTAACTCCTACAGACTTCCACCAGGTCAAATAATAATAAACTTAGACCAGGAGGCAGTTGTCAGAACAGAGCAAGAAAACACTGTATGATTCAAAATTGGGAAGGGTGTGTGTCAAGGATGTGTCCTATTTTCATATCTTTTCAATCTATATGTGAAACAGATTATCTGGAAGGCTGGGCTCTATGAGGAGAAGTGTGGCATCAGGATTGGAGGTAGACTCATCAACAATCTGCATTATGCAGATGACACAACCCTGCTTGCTGAAACTGAGGAGTACCTGAAGTGCTTGCTGCAGAAGGTCAAGAACTGCAGCCTTCAATTTGGATTAAAACTCAACATCAAGAAGACAAAGATTCTCACTACTGGGCCCATTGGCAGCATCATGATAAATGGTGAAGAAATTGAGATTGTTGATAGCTTCAATTTGCTTGGCTCTATAATCAACACTCTTGGTACCAGCAGCCAGAAAATTAAAAGATGAATTGCACTGGGAAAGTCTGCTATCAGAGACCTCCCTCTCCAAGGTACTGAAGAGTAATGATGTCAGTCTGGAAACTAAGGTGTGCTTGATATAGGTCATGGTCTTTGCAATTACTTGCTATGCATCAGAGAGCTGGATGAGGACTAGGGATGATAGAAGGAGAGTTGATGCCTTTGAGCTTTGGTGCTGGAGAAGAGTGTTGAATATACCATGGACTTCTAGGAGAACAAACAAGTTTGTCCTGGAGAGGGGGAAGCCTGCTTCAGGATGAGCAGCATTCTGAAGCTTCATCTTTGGACATAATTTGGACATGTTGTAAGGCGGGATCAGTCCTTGGAGAGGGACATCGGGCTTGGGAGGGGGGAGGGACAGCACAAGAGAGGAAGACATTTGATGTGATGGATTGATTCAGTCACTGGGTAATGGCAATAGACGTGTTGGAGACAATAAAATTGGCAAGGGATAGAGCAGGATTTAGGGATGTTGTACATAGGGTCATTATGAGTCACAGGCGACTCAATGGCTCATAACAACAATAGCATTATGAACTCGGACCATCATTTACCAAAAAGAAGAGTTTGGGGAGTGAGGTCTCTGATTAGTTAAGCAAAGGGAAGAAAAATGTATGTTCAAAGCAGATTTTATCCAGATGTGCCTCTGGAGAACTCCATAGGCACAAAGGAGAGAACATTCAGGCTGTAACAAATAGTCCAGGAACCTGAAAAACAAGGGGGAGTCTTGCATTTGGAGACACTTGGATGGACAGTAACAAAGCCTTGTCAAAGGCACAACCACAAGAGCCGTGTTAACATCGGTGCAGAAGTCACAGCATTATGAGCACAATGCCAAGCTGTTGGTGCCAACCAGTCTCTCTTCCTCTTTCTCTATACTCTCAACAGCAACCTTGTCAATCAAAACCCATAAGCCTAAATCCAGCTTTTGCTACTGATCCGCAAATGAACGCCCACAGGGCCTGAATGAAATCTTTTGTTCTTTCAATCCTTCTTCATCCAAACTATTCTTTCTCTGACATGAAACATTACCACGTGTGTCTCGAGGCTCCTGTGGGTAATATACAGGTTCTGGTCTTTGGAACAATAGAGCAAAGCTTCCCGTGCATCCCTGCCCATCTTGTATCGTCTTTGCACATGGAGCCGAAGGTAGATAGTTCACTCGTCAGAATGCTGCAATGTGTGGTGATGATTATTACCAAGAGACAAGTTGTTCAATTGGAAGGTAAACTATGCTTCTGAAAGGTATAGAGCGCCTTAAAGGTTGTGATTACAAAGGATAGCTGTACTGAGCAGATTAGAGGAAGTGTTACTGCACTGTTCAGAGAAACAGACAGGGCAATCACAAGGGAAGAGATCAGATGTCAAGAAAAATTTTGGGTTGAGCATTGTTTTATGGGCACAGCTGCTGCCCATGTGGAGGATACTTAGAGAAGGAGACATGGGGAGAGGGGCTTTTTAAGACGTGTTGCTATGCGTTAAGAATGTACAGCCTCCTTCCTCCAGTCTTCCCCTTGGAGAATTTTCAAGAAACTATGTAAAAACTGGCACTGTTTCCAATTATACTATTCTGAGGGATTTTTCCTTCTTTTCATTGATACTATACAAAGATGGGGCCACATGAGGCCCCAGTTATAGTAGGTTGTATATACAAAACACACTGCCTTCAATTGAATCCCAGCCCTAGGATTCTATAGTTCTAAAAACATAGTGCCCAGGCAAATATTATCTGAGCAATAGAGTTCGTGCCAAATTCCCATAAGAACATGTGCCTCTTCCTCCCAGGGGATCCCACAACCAGCATCAGGAACCGCAAAGAAGGCAGTTTGCATAGAACAGAAGAACAGGACTGCTGTTGGGAGAACGTGTAAGAATCCCCCAGTGACTCCTACACTTGACAGGAAGCTGAGAAGTGGTGGGGTTCCAGCAAGCCCGTGCGGTCCAGCACCAGTTGGTCCTCCTTTATTATAATGATTATAAGCCTTTTCTATTTCTAGATCAGGAACACACATGACTCCTCATCAGAATTCTTCATTGTAAATTTGTAAGACGCAAGAGCACACACACTTAACACCAACTTTAGAAAAGTTTAGCCAAGGGTCATGTCTTCTTCTGTCCCTCAGAAAAGGCCTGAATGAGCTCTCTCTCTCCCCCTTCACTCTGACAATTTATTCCCTCACCTCTCAGTCAGGGCCAACCATCCTAGAGTTGCATTGGAGTCCACAATTCCAACACTGGTGTTACTAATCATTAAAGCCTCATAGACATTTGTGAGTCCTCTCCTCATATGCCTTTGCAACAGCCTTCACAGATAGTAACACTTCTTGAGATATTAAAACAGCCCCGTCTAATTGTCCATGTTGAAACTCCACTTGGATATTTCCAAGACCACTAGCATTCACCACGATCAACATTCAACGTATGATCTGTTTTTCAAACTTGGTTCTCCATCAATATTCTGCCTCTTCGTAAATATCCAAAATAATAATGTTGATACTGAACTCTGGTGATGCAGTCCATTGGAAGTTGTGCTTCTGTATCTGTCTGGTGGTTTGACTCAACCAGCAAGTTCACATGATAAGATGAGCAATCTCCTCCCCAGTGATTTACATCCCAGAAAACCCAACGGAGGGTCAGCTATGACTCAGTTCTAATTTGACAGCAATGACATGGGAAGGAGTCTGCAAGTAGTACATTGCAAGTTGCTCCCAAATGCTTTGTGCAACAACTCTAAAGGTTGAGTGCCAGAAAGTGAAGGGTCTACTATCTACATAGTCATGATGGTTCATTTTATGTACCAACTTGTTACGCTGTGGTTTCCAGCGGCTTGGCCAAACACTAGACTAGTTGCTGTGCCATGGGTAATAAAATGCATTGCTATTTGTTCACCTGTCATATGTGATCTAATGTGGTAAAATCAGTCAACTCTTTGAGAGTTCCTTAGGATGTGAATTGTCTCTAGACCATAAACAGATACTTAGCAGAATGTTCTCTCTCTTGTCACTCTGGACTTTCCTGTTACCTGACCTACAAATGTTGGAAAGCAAGTCCACAGTCTCCAGCCTCTCACTTGACTTGTGGATTTGAATTTGCCAGTCTCTCGCAATCTCATGAACCAGTAGAACTCTCCAGTCTACCATAGGGCCTATGGGATTTGGACCTGCCAATCACCATAACTGCATAAGCCAATCCCTTAAAGTAAATTTATATATTAACAAACACACACACAAGTACATGTGATTTACTGGTTCTGTTTCTTTATAGGACCCTAAGGTGTTGTCTGAGTAAGAACCCTTGCAGACATTACTGACACACTCCTGCAATAACTCCTCATGGCCAAGTTCTGTTTAATTGATCTTCTAAATCACTCTCTCCATCCATCTCTAGGACCACCTCCCGATTTTCAGTAACTGTTTCCTGCTGAGATTCCTGCAATGGCCACTGCTTTCCCTCTTCTCCATTTCCACAAGGCTGCCCAAAGCACCCTTTCAAATGTGGATTTGATCCCTCACGTGTATGTGTGTGCGTGTGAGAGAGAGATTTAGTGAAAGTTTACAGAAAGGTTGGGTTTTATTTCATTCATTAATATACATTTCCTCTCTCCGTCTTCCACATTCACTTTTTAATACGTGTCTTGTTCCAGACAGTTGTCATACATATAATGTCTAATCATTCCTTCCATCCATGTCTACCCATTCCTCTCTTGCTCTCTCCCCACTGTGTCTATCCTATGTTAAAGTCATTATAAAAATAGGCTTTGAGCTGTAACAACCTATAAGGTTTCTCAACGTCTACTCCCCTCAAACTCCCAGCTGAGCAGACTAATGCATGGACACACTTTTCTCCCCCATCTTGTTCTCTGACCTCCAGCACCTTCAGTGTGCTTTACCTCCTCTATCTTCTCACGCTCTTCCCTTTGAACACTGTATACTCCTGGTTTTGCCTAGTTAATACCTACTCATTCTTCAGACCTCAGAGAAAATCCATTGTCTGAGAGAAAACTCCCTGCCCTGCGTGATGTGTTCTTGTCATCATGGATGACACTGACCTATCTCATTGAATGTTTCCACAGGCATTTTTGCCTTACATGATTGGGGTCTGTCTTCTTCACTGGTTGGTAAAAGTGCCTGGGAGACACCACCCATGTCTGTTCTCTCCTTCTCTGTAGCTCTCTTTAAGGAGCACAAGGTCTGACAAAAAATTGGCACTCAGTGATGATGGATGATGGATGGATGGATGGATGGATGGATGGATGGATGGAAATTCAATCTACATCCCTGTTTCTGTCCTGCACATTTGTCTGGAAAATAACCTTTTTTTTCTTTGCACACTCAGCCATGTCTTCAGTATGTTGTGTGGGTGTTAAGCACCAGAAGTCAAGTGATTCCTTATAAGCCTAAAAAGAAGCCAGCTGCCAGGCTCATGACAGCAATGAATAAAACTGGAGAGGAAAATGGCTCTAATCACAGCAGGAGGACAGAGCGAAGACCACTGACCTGACGTCTGGGAACATGCTTCAGTCACAGCTTTGTCACACATTAGCCACGTGACCCTGGAGAAATCGCACTGCTGTCTCAGTTTTTCCAAACGCTTTTAAAAAACAGTCAGAGCTGAGATGCTTTGTCTCTCAGAATTCCGACTTGCTTATTAATGATCTGCAGTTGATTTCAATTATAGTATTTGAATGCTTCACATATGGGATTTCACATCAGAAACAAAAGGGTGTTTTAAAATTAGAAAATTCTTGTAAGAAATAAAGCATGGCTTATTTATTTTGTTTGGCATTGCTTTCGGCCCAGAGACTAATGTTTGGCTGCATTTTAAAAATAAGCAATTAAAATGTTCTACTCCTTTTATTCCACAGAGGTCTGGTGGCTCAGAGGGTAAGCACTGAGCTGTTTACTCAAAAGTCAGCCGTTTGAAATCACCAGCTACTCATTGTGAAAAGACATGGTAGTCTTCTTTCCTATAGACACACAGCTTAAAAACTCTTCAGTGCACTTCCACCCTTAGCCACCCTAGTCTGGCTAAGAGTTGGATGGTCTCATAGCACCAGTTACTCATTTTTTCTCACCGTGGTCACAAACATTCTGCTCTGTAGACTTTAAAATAACAAGGAAGAGCCATGCTTACATCAGTATTAGCATTACATTCCCTTTGTCATAAAATGCTGCTGACTGAAGCCATCTTAGGCACTGCAGTTCACAGCTGCAAAATATCATCCAAGTGTCAATCATCAAAACCCTTCTCTCCACATAAGAAGAAAAAAAGTTCAGAAACTGAAATCACCACCAATTGAGTTTCATCTGCTTTTTCACGATCACTGACGTCCCCGTGCACGCTTTGCAGACAGCACCTCTGAAGGAGAAGCAAAGCAAGCCTCAGACTCGTGTTAGGTCTAATTAGGGTAAGTACAGAGGTGCCTTGGACTGAGACTCATACCACCGGGAAACTTTGGTTCATTTCCTAAGTGTAAACAAACGCATTCACTCTGCTGTTAATAAAAGCAGTGCAGGGCAATAAAAACCTTCGCTGACATGAATAAAGATGAAGTTATAAATCCTTAATGACAAAATGCCCCAGTTAAGAGATGCAGACCTGGAATGTGTTAGTCCAAATCAAATGCATGTGAATTTCAACAGGTGAGGGAAGGACTTGTAAATTTCACCCTGATGCTGCAGCTTCTAAAGTGTGAGCTTCATCAACTCCTTCTCCACTGCATGTGGGGCTTATTTTGGACTTGGCATTTGAAATGCAGGAAGGAAGCCACCCTCAGGAGTGGTGAGCATTTCTGCATGCGGTAGGTGAGCTCGGTCAAAGAGAAGGTCAAGCTGGAAATGTAAAGAAATGCAAACCTCTTTGTATGTAAGAATTAACTCTAAAAGTAATTTTTAATGTTAGAACTCCTTAAAGGTGTTTAAATCCATACAGGAAGCAAGCAATATTTCTCTAAATAGATGTTATTGTTCTTGTTTGTTGTTGTTGTTGTTGTTATGTGCCATAAAGTTGCCTGCGACTCATAGCAATCAGAAGCCCTAAACTCTGCTCTATCCTGTGCCAATCTCACTGTCTCTAACACACCTACCTCCATTACCCCAGTCACTGAATCAATCCATCTCACCAAGGGTTTTCCTCTCCAGCGCTGTCCATTCACTCTCCGAAGCATGGTCCAAGGACTCTCCAAGGACTGGTCTCTCCTTGCAACATGCCCATTGTATTTTAGATGAAGCTTCAGAATCCTTGCCTCCAAGGAGCACCCTGGTTTCACCTTCTCCAGGACAAA
>NW_006399791.1:2501946-2504302 GCF_000299155.1 Elephantulus edwardii
CTTTCCCACTGAAATTTATCTTTTCATTTCCTGGCTGCTGGTGCCAAGAGTGTTGATTATGGAGCCAAGCAAACTAAAGTTGTTTACAAATTCAGTCTCTTCATCACCCACATGATGCTGCCAATTGGCCCAGTCGTGAGAAGCACTGTTTTCTTGATAACTGAGCTTCAATCCATATTGAAGGCTGCAGTCCTTGATCTTCTTCAGGAAACACTTCAAGTCCTCCTCAATTTCAGTAAACAGCGTTGTATCATCTGCATAACAGAGATTTTTGATGAGTCTTCCTCCAAGCCTGATGCCACATTTCTTCTCGTGGAGTCCAGCCTCCCGGATAATGTGTTCCGCACATATATTGGGGAAAGTATGGAGATAAGGCACATCCCTGGTGTACACCCTTCCCAATTTTGAAGCATGCAGTGGTTCCTTGCTCAGTTTTGACGACCACCTCCTCGTCCAAGTATAGGCTTCACATAAGCACAATCAAAGTGTCCTGGGATTCCCATTCTTCTCAGTCAGCCACAGTTTGTTGTGATCCAGTCAAATGCCTTTGCATTGTCAATGAAACACAGATAGACATTCCTCTAGTATTCCCTGCTTTCATCCAAGATCCATCTAACATTAGCTACAATATCACTACTACCACAACCTCCTGTAAACTCCAGCCTGTAAATAGATGGAAGAAAGAAATACAGGTAGACAGCAACTTGTATTTAGGGAGCAGGCCAATTTGCAGATTAAAGAACAGATTTCTAAGAGTCAGGCCTGTGATCTTGGGTAGGTCCTTTTTCTACCCTGACTTGGTTTCCCACTCTAGACACTATATTTTAAAACAGACTGTTTCTAAAGTGTCCCAGTTCAGACTTCCAAAGTCCTTTCAGCTCTGAGCAAAGAGATACAACCATCTCCTTGATTTCATTAAAACATGAGCTGAATTTTTTTTCTACCTCTGAATTTTCATAAATGAAAACTGATGCCTAGATAGTGGTCCTTCTCTTTGGAGCTCCGGTGTCCTGTTGTTGTTGTTAGGTGCTGTTGAGTCCAGTACAACTTATATTGACCTTACAAGCAACAGGTGAGAACCCCATCCTGTCCTGTGCCATCCTCCTCATCTCCAACACACCTCTACTCTACTTTTCCAAGCATGATATCTCTTTTCAAGGAACATCCTCTTCTAACATGACCAAAATATATGAAACAAAGTTTCGTCATTCTTGCCTCCAAGGAACACTCTGCCTGCATATTTCCCATGATATATCTGATTGGGTTTTTTGGCAGTCCATGGGATAGTCAGTGCTCTTCTCCAAAGCAAAGGTATCAATTATTTTTCTATTATTTGTTGTCCAGCTCTCAGATGCATAGCAAGTAATTAAAAAGAACAACTTAAAAGATTCATGGCCTGAACCAGACACACCTTAGTCTTAAATCTAACATCATTGCTCCTCAGTAATCTGGAGCAACCCCTGACAGTAGGGTTGTCCAATGCAGTATGTCTCCTGATCTCCTGATACCAAACGTGTATCAAGAGATCAAAAGCTGGTACCAAAGGTACCAAGTAAGGTGAAATCTTTGATAATTTCAACCTTTTCTCCATCTTTCGTGGTGTTGCCTATCAGTCTAGTGGTGAAGATTTTTGTCTTGTTGAGTTGCAATTCATATTGAAAGCTATGTTCTTTGACCCTCTGTGGAGTTTCAAGTACTCCTCACTTTCAGCAAACAAGGTCACGTCATTTGCCTAACACAGTTGTTGATAAGCCTTGCTTCAATCCTGATGCCACATTCTTCTTCACAGAGGCCAGTTCTTGAGTGGTTTTCTCATCTTAGAGATTAAATATGTATAGAGAAAGGATACAACCTGATGTACACCTTTCTTGATTTTTAACCATGCAGTGTTCCATTGCTTCATTCAGGTTTAGATTTTGTATGAGCATAATTAAGCACTGTGGGATTCTCATTCTTCTCAATGCTAGCCATATTTATTTTTTTAATCCACACAGCCAAATGACTTTGCATAGTCAATAAAACACAAATACACATCCTTCTGATATTCTCTGCTTTCAGCCAGGATCCATCTGACATCTGATGGATGTACCATGACCTCTTTTAAACCCAGCTTGAACTTCCGGCAGTTCTCTGTCTATGTACTTTACAAGATGTTTTCAATGATCTTTGGCAATATTTTGCTGACATGTGGTATTAATTATTGTTCAATAGAAATGAAGCTGGAGATAGAATGACTGACTTTTATACAATGACTAATTCATTGCAAATATGTTTTATAAGAAACATAAACGCAGGTTATACACATGGATTTCACCTGATGGTATGCATAGGAATCAGATCAATTACACTGCAGAAA
>NW_006399791.1:2506698-2547052 GCF_000299155.1 Elephantulus edwardii
CTCTCCTCCAAATTTCCTGACATATGTCTAGTGAATGTATCAGGGCTGCATCTATTATTTGAAACATGTCAACTGGTATCCCATAACTCCCTGAGGCTTTTTTTTTTTCAAAGCCTTCAGTGCAACCAGAACTTCTTTCTTCACTACAGTTGCCTATTGTTCATATTGTACTTCCTAAAATGTTTAAATGACAACCAATTCTATTTGGTAGGATGATTCTGTGTATTCCTTCCATCTTCTTTTAATGCTTCTTGTATAACTCAAGATTTTGCTCATAGCATCTTTAAGTATTGCAACTTAAGGCTTAAATTTGGTTTTCCATTCTTTTATCTTTAGAAATGCCAGTTGAATTCTTCCCTTTTTATTCTCCAACTCCAGCACTTCACACTTTGCATTGTCTTCTCAAGCTGCCCTTTGAAATCTCCTGTTCATTTCACCACTTATTCCCTTTGTTTTGGCTTCTTGACACTCTAGTGAAAATTTTCAATCTCTTCTGATATCTATTTTGGTCTTTTCTTCTTCCTCCATCTTTATGAGGACTTTTAATGTTTTTCATGGATGACATCCTTCATTTCATTCCATTACTCATCTGGTAATCATTATGTTCAATGGCTCAAACCTATTCTGGAGATGGTTTTTAAATTTGGGTGTGATAGACTTGAAGTCTCACATTCGTTCTTGTGGACTTGTTTTTCTTTTCTTCAGCTCAGCTTGAACTTACTGATGGCCTGTTCTGCAGTGACTTAGTCTGGAGGAACTGGGCTGCAAACCCAAAGGTGGCACCCACAGTTCTAATTCATCAGCAGACAACCTCTTCCTGTGCACTTTGCAGCCTTGGGAATCCCCTGGAGGGTCATTTACGAGTCTCTTCTATCTTGACAATGATAAGTTTGAATTTTGGACATTTGGTTGCTGAAAGTCATTCCAGATAGCTTATTCTACTCTATGACAATCACTAACTTATGAAATGCTGTCTGACCCCTGTGTGTCTTGTCTCTGACAAGTATCAGGAACTTGCCATCAAAGAACCAAACCTTGTATCACTTTGCCTCACCTGAGTTTGATCCCCAGTTCCAGACGCTTCCTAACTCACTGTAGTTGAGTTGGGTCTGAGTCCTGGTGATTCCCCTCCATTTGATTGTTTTAGTTTGTAAATCTTTACAGACGCAGACTGCTCATTTTTCTTTTATGGGTGGCTTGTGGATTGAACTGCAAACCGTTCCATTAGCAGTCAACTTGTAACCCACTGCGCCACCAGGTCTCAGGATCTCCAAAAGTAATAAAAATTATCTGTAAAACAAAAACTGAGTCTACGTCAGGCTACGCTTTTTGTTCTGGCACCAGACTTGGTCTAATTGTCAATAAATACAGAGAGAACATTTGGAATAGTTAAATATAATACACATGACACACTTGAACTTACTTTGTGTTTCTAGAAGTATTTCTGAGAGGTAGGTCATCCTACACTGAGGTAGCTAAAACGGGGATTCAACAGAATGCCATAGAGTCTGCCAATGAGGAGATAAAATAAATATGACAGGATGCTGTGGACAAAGAAAATGAATACTGACTTCAGCTCTTATTTCCAAGTTGTATGAACTGATTTGCAGGAAAGCCGTTTCTCAACAGTCACTTCTGTGTGACACAATGTAGGCAGAATGATAACAGGAATTTACTTATTGAAAGATAACAGATGCTTCTCCCAGTACTGCAAGGGTCCATTGATACCAAAGGTGACTTGTTGAACTTTGCCTATATTCTGTATTTGCTAAATTACAAAACAAACCTTTATTAGCCTGGTCCTTGTGTACAAGGCAGAGGATTAACGAGATGGATTAACACAATGGCCACAACAGTGACACTAAGCCTCCCAATGATCACGAGGTTGGCAAAGCCCCAGACAGCATTTCACTGTTATACATGCCTCGAGCTGGAGTTGACTGCAGAGCTCCAGCACCCTCCAATAAAAATGAGAATGGCCCTTGTCTTTCAGTATATAATTACAGGGAGATAAAACTCTGACAGGAACAAGGTCTCTAGATATCTGGATTTTAAATAGCAGAGTGATGTTGGTTCTGCTCCTTAAAGTCATCTAAGAACAGCAGAAATGCAAAGCCCAGCATCACAGAAGGGCAAAACAAAAGCAAGGGAGCTCAAACAGAGCCATCCATATAATTCTCCGAGTAAATGTCATGACAATAGGTCCTTATTGGGAACGATGATGGGTTGGTGCCAGGGCTCTTGCCGATTTATGACAAAAGAGGCAGTAGGGAAGCAGAAATGGATGAGTAACCTCATGCATATACCACATTCCACCTCTCTGAAGGCAAGGGGGAAGAAAGACACTCTTCATTATAAGAAGCCCTGTTTCTGCCAATGCCTGTTGATTGCTGCTGCCGTTAGGTGCTGTTTCAATCCTTGATTAGTTTATTCACATGCTCAGGACACTGTACGATGGGAATGAGGGAGAATTTCTGCCAACTAGAAGCCTGGACCCTCTCCAGCTGAAATTTCCTGAAAGTAGTTGATTCAAGGAAAATTCACCATGAAGGGTGCGAGGAATGTTGTCATGTAGTTGTTGCTGTTGTTAGGTTCCTTCAAATCAACTCTAACCCACGTCCAACTTTGAACAACAGATCTGAATTCAGCCCTATCCTGCACCGTTCTGTCTCTGTCATGTTCTACCCGAGTTCCTATATTAATATACGACCCCTTCAGGGTCTTCCTCACTTTCACCAACCCTCTACCTTTCCCAACATGACACTTCACTCAAAGGACTATTTCCTCCTGAAAATATGCCTAAAGAATAAGGGACTAAGTTGCACCATCTTTGCATCTAAGGGGCTCTCTGTTTGCAATTCCATTAAGACAAATTTGTTTATTGTTTCGTAGTCCATGTTATTGTGGTGGTGGTGGTGTTTCATCAAGTTAGAACTCACCCATAGCTCCCTTCCAGCTGGTTTTTAGTGGCAGTAAATCACATGGGAGCAGATTGTCCATCCTTCTCCCATGGAGCAACTGGTAGATTTTATTCATAGACCTTTGGATTGACAGTACAATTCATTACCAGTGCAAGGTATGTTCAATACGTTTTGTCAAAACTACAATACAAAGGCATCAATGAGTCTTCCTTACTCACTGTCCAACTCTCAATTTCAAGGAAGCAATTGAAAACACCATGGCTTGGATCAGGTGCCCCTTGGTCTTTAAACTGACACCCTTGCACTTTAGAACTTTCAATAAGTCCTTGATAGCAGATGTCTCCGGTGCAACATGTCTTGGGATTTCCTGACTGCTGTGACCGGGGGATTGTGGATCTAAGTAAAATAAAATAATTGATAACTTCAATCTTTTCTCCATCTATCATGATGTTGCCAGCTGGTCCAGTGGTGAGGACTTTTGTTTACATGCTATTGAGATGTCATCCATGTTGAAGTGTATAGTCTCTGATCTTTCGCAGCAAGTGTGTCCAAGTTTCTTCATTTTCTGCAAGCAAGCTTGTGTCATCTGCCTAACACAAGTTGTTGATGAGTCTTCCTCCAAGCCTGATGCCATGTTCTTCTTCAGGTAGGCCAGCTTCTTGAATTATTTGTTCAGCATATAGGTTGAATAGGTCTGGAGGAAGCATACAACTCTGACACACGTATTTTTTTCTTTTTCAATTTGCTCAGCTCCACAGTCAACACTCTTGGCACCAGCAGTCAGGAAATCAAAAAGCATATCGCGATGGGAAAGTCTGCTGTTAGGGACCTCTCTAAAGTACTCAGGAACAACGGTGTCTCTCTGGAGACTAAGGTGCGCCTGATACAGGCCATGGTATTTGCAATCGCTTGTTATGCATCAGAGAGTTGGACAAGGACTAGGGAGGACAGAAGGAGAGTGGATGCTTTTGAGCCGTGGTGCTGGAGAAGAGTACTGAATGTACCATGGACTGCCAGGAAAACAAACAGATTCATCTTGGAGAGGATTAAACCAAGCTACTCCTTGGAGGCAAGGATTCTGGGGCTTCGTCTGACATACTTTGGACATGTTGCCAGGAGGGACGGGTCCTTGGAGAGGGACATCATGCTTGGGAGGGTGGAGGGACGGCGCAGGAGGGGAAGACCCACTATGAGATGGATTGACTCAGTGACTGGGGTAATCGGGATGGGTGTGTCAGGGGCAGTGCGGTTGGCGCAGGATAGAGCAGGGTTTAGGGCTGTTGTGCATAGGGTCGCTATGAGTCGGAAACGACTCGACGGCACATAACAACAACAACAACAGTGTTATTTTATTTTTGTCTTCTGGAATTTGTATCATATTGAAAGGCACCCCTAAATTATGTGATTATTCTATATTAAAGTTTTTTTTAATCTTTGTATGCTTTTTAAAAATTAATATACTAATTTATTTACAAAATTGGAATACATCATTTTTCAGATCAGATTCTTCAATTTCCCTCAACTACCATCAAGTTGTACAATCCCATGGTTAAGTTCCCCACCCCACACATCCTCTTCCCTCTGCTTCCACCCCGCCCCCGCCCCCCATCATCCTCAGACTCATTCTACAAATAATAGTTTTATACAAAATTTGTCCTTGTGGGACACACACCTTTCTTGATTTTAAACCATATGATGTTCCCTAGTTCTATTTAGAAAACTACTTCTTGGTCTATATATATGTTTCCTTCCCATGAGCACAATTAAGTGTTTTGGGATTCTCATTCTTCTCAATGTTAGCCAGAATTTGTTATGATCCACACTGTCAATAAAGCACAAATAAACATCTTTCTGGTAGTCTCTGTTATCAGCCAAGATCCATCTGACATTGGCAAAGATAACCCTCGTGCTCCAGCCTCTTCTAAATCCACTTGAATTTTTTACAGTTTCCTGTCAATTTACTGTTCCAGCCTTGTTTAATAATCTCCAGCAATATTTTATTTGCTTATGGTATTTTTTTTCCACCAGTTGAATTTTGGTTTTATTGAATCCTTGATAACAGGAATAAGATTTGCAAGGAAATCCAGGGATATCAGACATGTCTGTGCTGGATGTGATATTAATGACACTATTCAATAATTTCCACAGTGTGTTGGATCACCCTTCTTGGGAATGGGAACATAACAATAACAGATCTTTTCTAGTTAGTTGGCCAGGTAGCTGTCTGGCAGAGACTAGTATGTCCACAGTTGCATCTGTTTCATGGAACTCCTTGGTGGCTACTCCATAAATTCCTAGGGTCTTGTTTTTTGCCAATGCCATAAGTTCGGCTTGGACTTCTTCCTTCAGTACTATTGGCTCTTGATCATATGCTGCTTCCTGAAACAGTTCACTATTGACAGATTCTCTTTGCTACAGTGACACTGCATTTCTGTCAACTTCTTTTGATGTTTCTTGCGTCGTTCAAGATTTTTTTTCCCCATAGAATCCTTCAGTGTGGCAATTTGAGGTTTGAATTTTTCGTTCGTTTTTTTCAGCTTGACAAATACCAGCCATGTTCTTCCATGTTTGTTTTCTAACTCCAGCTCCTTTCATGCTTCAGTGTAATACTTTGTCTCTTGGCGATGCCTTGGAAATGTTCTGTTTACCTCAACATTCCTTCTTCTTGCTTTGGCTTCATTTCTTTCCAATGAAGGTTTTAGAGTATGTTCTGCCATCTATTTTGGTTTTTTTTCTTTCTTCCCTTTCATTGTAGGAACTTTTTGCTCTCTTCATGAGTGATGTCCTTGAAGTAATCTCATAGCTTGTCTGGTCTTTAGTTCTTAGTGTTTAAAGTATCAAATCTATCCTTAAGATAGGCTTTTCATTTATTTGGGATGCACTCAAGGTCACAATTTTGTTCTCATAGCCTTATTTTAATTTTCTTAAACTTCAGTTTAAACTCTCAAATATGAGTATATGATAATCCACTCCACAATCATTTCCTGCCTGGTGTTGACTGCTGATAGTGAGCTTCTCCAATGAGGGGTGTTTTTTTCCCCCACAGATATAATCAGTCTGAATGATTCCTGTGTGCTCCATCAAGTAAAGTCTGTGTGCATAGTTGCTGTTTATGTTTTCTTTTTAAGTATTTGCAATGAACACATCATTCATGCTACAAAAAGCTATCATTCAATTTCTAGTTTCATTTCTGTCACTAAGGCCATATTTTCCAACTACCAGTCCTTCTTCTTTATTTCGAACATTTTCATCCCAATTACCTATTATTATTAGTGCATCTTGATTGCATGGATCAATTTCAAACTGCAAAAGTTCATGTTGTTGTTGTTAGTGCCATCGAGTCACTTGTGACTCATGGCAACCCCATGTACAACAGTCCTAAACCCTGCTCTATCCTGTGCCAACCGCACTGCCTCTGACACACCCATCCCGATTACCGCAGTCACTGAATCAATCCACATCATAGAGGGTCTTCCCCTCTTGCACCGTCCCTCTTCATCTTTCACTTTTGTCGTTGGTTTATGTATTTTAGTAAGTTTATTAACAGGGCTTCCTTGTATGCATATGGATAATATGTTGTCACTCACAGCATTGCACTTCAGTATAGATCTTGAAATTATCTATTTGATGATGATTACCACACCATTTCTCTTTGATTTGTTATTTCCAGCATAGTAGATCATGTGACAAATACGATATTAGTCACCCATGGTGGGCAGTGTTTGGTGGAGCTCCCTAATTCAAACAAGCGTGGAAGCAGGAGTGACGTCCACTTACAAAATAGCTTGACTCCGGAAACCCTGTGAACTTGGAGAAATGAAGAAAGTTATACAAGTGTCCAGGTCTTTCATTCATAAAGTCTCTATGAGTCACCTACAACTTGGTAGCACTTAACAACAACAACAAGATCATATGAATGTTTGATTGATTCAAAATGTTCAATACCAATCTATCTCAGCTCACTAATGCTTATGATGTAAATCTTTATGTGTTCTATTTCGTTTTTTTACAACTTTCCATTTTCCTAGATTCATTGTTCATACATTCTATCTTCCAGTTATTAATGGATGTTTGCAGGTGTTTCTCCTCATTTTGAGTTAGCAAATAAAGGTCCTCCATTGAGTGAAAGCATTGTTCTGTCTGTGTCATTACATTAAATCCTATTTTGAGTAGTCACCTCCTCCCTAGTCGCATTGTTTGTGTCTTCCAACCTTCTGGGCTTATCTTCTGACACCGTATCCAACAACAGTCTACTATTGGCCAACAGGCTTTCAAAGACCTGTTATTTCAGAAGTGGATGACCAGCCCTACTTCTTAGCCTGTCATAGTCTGGAAGCTGTGCTGAAACGTGTTCACCATGGGTGACCCTGTTAGTTTTTTAAAGACTAGTACTATATCTTTCAACACTACAATAACATGGGAGTCATGTACAGTACAGCAAACTGACAGGACTAGTGGAATGTTGCAATGTTGTTGTTGTTAAGTGATGTTGAATTGAGTACAACTCATTGCAACCCTATAAACAACAGACTGAATTCTGTCCTATCCTGTGCCTTCCTCATCATCTCTGATACATACATTTGATGATGCATACATTTGAGCCCATTGCAAAAGTCACAATAAAAATCTATCTTGTTGGGAGTCTTCCTCTTTTTTGCTGACACTTAACCTTTCCAAGCATGATATTTCTTCCCAAAGAATAGCCTCTCCTAGCAACATGTCCCAAGTATGACAGATAAAGCATCACCAATCCTTGCTTCCAAAGAACATTCTGACTGCATTTTTCCAAGACATACCTGTTTGTTCTTTTAGCAGTCCCTGGGATGTTCAATATTCTTCTTTAACAACATAACTCAAAGGCAACAATTCTTCTTCTATCATCCTTGTTCATTGAAAAGCTCTCAGAAACATAGCAAGTGATTGAAATGACCATGGCCTGAATAAGGCACACCTTAGTCCTCAAACTGAAATCATTGCTATTTGGTATTTTAGAAAGATGTCACTGACAGCAGAATTGTCCAAAGCAATATGTTTTCTGATCTCTTGATTGTTGGTACCAAGGGTATTGATCCAAGTGGATCCAAGCAGTGACAGATTCAATCCTTTCTCCCTCTATCATGATGTTGCCTATTGGCCTCGTGGTGAAGATTTTTATCTTCTTAATATTCAGACAATCTCTATTGAAGGATGTAGTCATTGATCTTTTACAGCAAGCATTTTGAATCCTCTTCACTTTTAGCAAAATCCTTAAATTCAAAAAACATAAAGATACTATGAAGTACAGAAGGCAAAGTTGTGTCATCTGCATAATGCAGCTTGTTGATGAGTCTTCCTCCTATCCTGATGCCATTTTTTATAGAGTCCGGCTCCTCAAATTATTTGCTCAGCATATAAGTTTAATGAATATAGAGAAAGGATTCAATTCTGCAGCACACCTTTCTTGATTTTGAACCATGCAGGGTTCCCTCACTCTATTTGGACAACAGCTTCTTGGCCTAGGTATAGACTTTGTGTGAGCATGATTAGATGTTCTGGGATTTCCATTCTCCTCAATGTTAACCATATTTTGTTATTATCTACAGTCAAATACTTTTGCAAAGACAATAAATTACAAATAGATATTTTTATGGTATTTTTTTGCTTTCAGCCAAGATCCATTTGGCATCAGCAATGATACTGGTGCCATGTCCTCTTTTAAACTCAGCTTAAATTTCTGGCAATTCTCTATTATGTACTGTTCTAACCATTTTTGGATTATTTTCAACAATATTTTGTTTACATGTGATATTAACGATGTTGTTGTTGTTGCGTGCCATTAAGTCACCTATGATTCATGGTGACCTATGCACAACAGCTCTGAAGCCTTCTCTATGCTGAGGCAGTCCCACTGACTCTGACACACCTACCCTCATTACCCCAGCTACTGTGTCAATCTATCTCATCCAGGGACTTCCTTTCCTGTACTGTCCCTCTACCCTTCTGAGCAAGATGTCCTTCTCCAGGAACCTCCTGGCCATGTGTCCAAAGTATATGAAAGTCATATCCTAGCTTCAAAATTCTAGCCTCTAAGGAGAAACTTGGTTTCACCCTCTCCATATTCTTCTGAAGCACCACAAATCAAAAGTATCAATTTTTCTTCAGTTATCCTTAGTCATCATCCATCTCTCTGGTGTATAGCAAGTAATTGCAAAGACAATGGCCTGGATCAGGCACACCTTAGTCTCTAGACTGACATTCTTGCTTCTCAGTACTCTGGAAAAATCCCTGACCATGCTATTCATCTTTTGATTTTTCTGACTGCTGGTACTAAGAGTGTTGACTATGAAGTCAAGCAAGCTGAAATTGTTAACGACCTCACTCTTTTCTCCATCCATCTTAGTGCTACCAGTTGGCCCAGAGGTGACAATCTTTGTCTTCTTGATGTTGAGCTGTAATCCATATTGATAGTGTTGATAATTTCCACATTCTGTTGGATCACCAACTTGATCTTGTTGTCATCCAGAGCATACTCTACCAACAAGTGCACATATGTGCTCTACTTTAATGCATATGGCACTTTCTCCAGAATAGACCATACAAAAAACAGGCCCAAATAAATGGGGGGCGGGGGGGACCTGTCAAGATACTACAAACTATCTTCTCAGATCACAATGCAAAAAAAATTAGAAATCAACAACAGGGTTCAAAACATACTCAAGTACATGGAAACTAAATAATGTCCTGCTTGAATACTACTGGGTAACAGAAACTAGAAAATTTCTTGAAACAAATAAAGATGAAAATACAGCATACCTAAATATTTGGGAAATAGAAAGAGCAGTACTCAGAATTCACACACATGTATGTAAGAAAACTCAAAGTTAGCGCATTAGTCTAACATCTATGAAAATTAGAGGAAAAAGGAATAACAAGAAAAGCCTACAATCTCCAGAAAGAATGAAATCATACAAATAAGAGCAGAAATAAATGTACCAGAAAACAGATAAGCAATGCAAAGAATCAATACAACTAGAAACTGGTTCTTTAAAAGGTTTAATAAAATTAATAGGCCCCTGGCAAAACAAAGAAAGGGAAAGATCCAAGTAGGAAAACAGAACAAATGAGAAATGTAATCATGAAATGGGTGAGGCCACAACAGAACCAACTGAATAATTACAGGATTGTATGAAGAACTCTACCTCAACGAACTTGAAAACCTAGAGAAAATTGAGGGAAGTACTGGTGTAGTCCATAAGAGCTGCACTGCTAACCCAATGACTTAACTTCTCTGACAGTTTAAATTCACCAGCTGTTTCAAGGCAAACAAATAGTCTATTTCCTCTCATGTGATTTATAGCACTGGAAAACCACTAGAGCGTCAGTTGTGAGTCAGAACCAACTTAAAGATAGTGAGAGAAAGAAAAGATAAATATTACAAACACTCTGCCTATCTAAACTAACACAGTCAGAGGTAAAAAATGTCGACAGACCCATCATACAGAAGAAGAAATTAAACAGGTCATGAATATTTCCAAAACCAAGCAAACAAACAAAAGTCCTGACACGTCAATAGTTGATTCTACCAAATATTCTTAAAAGAATTGATACCAATTCTACTAAAGTTATTTCGGAATATAGAAAAAGAAGACATATTCCTAAACTCAGCCTATGAAGCAAAGCTGGGGCGGGGTAGGGGGGGAAACAAATACCAAAAAACCCCACAAACAAACAAACAAACAAACCTACTCAAAAAAGAAAATTATAGACCAAAATCCTTTATGCATATAGATGCAAAAATTCTCTACCAAATCCTAGCCAGTAGAATTCAATAACATATCAAGAAAATAATTTAACATGATCAAGTGGAATTCATACCAGACAAGGTTCAACAAGCAAAGATAATTCAACATTAGAGAAGCAGTTGGTGTAATCTACCCATCAACAAAACAAAGTAAACAAACTACATGACCATCACAGTTGATGCAGGAAAGGCATCTGACGAGATCCAACACCCCTTCCTAATAAAAATACTCAACACAATAGGAATATAAGGGAAATTTTCCAACATAGTTATTTCATATATTGGACAATGAATAAGGAAGACCAAAGTAGAATCAATGCCTTTGAATTGTGGTATCGGAGAAGAGTATTGAATATACCAAAAGAACAAATGAATCTATCTCAGAGAAAATGCAACCAGGGTGCTCCTTAGAGGCAAGAACAGTAAAACTTCTTCTCACTTACTTTGGGAAAGTCATCAGATGGGATCAGTCCGTGGAAAAAGATATAGTACTCAAAAAGGTAGAAGGTTGGTGAAAGAAACAATGACCCTCTATGAGTAAGACTGATACAATGACTGTAAAAATGGGCTCAAGCACGATGGAGATTGTGAAGATGGTGCAAAGTACCATCAGATTTGTCATTATAAGGCACAGTCAACTCAAAAGCACCTAACAATAGCAACAACAAAAATATATCTAGCAGCCAATATCACTTTCAATGGAGAGAGATGAAAGGCATTCCCTTTATGAACATGTGAATGGGACCAGACACGGAGATCCCCTTGTCACAACTCCTATTCCATACCATATTGGAAGTCATAGGCAGAACAATAAGACAAGAAAAGGAAATTAAAGGCATCCAAATTGGCAAAGAGACGTAAAACTGTCTCTGTTTGCAGATGATATGATCGAAAATCCCTAAGACTCAGCAAGAAAATACTTGATCTAATTGGTCAGTTCAGCAAAGTGGCAGGTTACATGATCAATAAGTAAATATCAATCAGATTTCTCTATAGGAACAAAGAGAACTAGAAGAAGTAGATAAGAAAAAACAATACCATTTACATAAAATTTTAAAAACTTGTTGCTGTCAAATTGGAATAGTCACTCAAAATGTGAAATATTTATAAATTAATCAGAAATGCAAAAGAATTATACAAAAAAAATACAAAGAAGAAAATAGCCATTTTTATTTAAAATTAAAACAATGACATTTTAAAAAGTATTATTTCATTTTAACAAAAAATAAGCAAAACACAATTACAATATTTTCTGAAAAAGAAAACACAGTCAACTATATTTAAAGACATGTTTTGAAATATAATTCAAGAATTTTTTTTTCTAAAATTAAAAGGAACCATGAATCTACATGGCAGAAAGACACATTATAGAGAGAGGGAGAGAGAGAGTGAACTGTCACAAAATTAACACATTCAATATATATTCTAAAAAACTACCTAATTCCAATGGACAAATAATTATTTTGCTAATGTGATTAAAAAAAAAAGTCACCTATGTGGAGAATAGGGAGCTCTGCTGGCATAATAGTAAGGAATTGAGCTGTTGGTGTAAAGATATGCAGTTCAAATCCACCAGCTGCTTTGTGGGAGAAAAAAGGAAAGTCTCCTCCTGTGCAAGGAAATCTGCTGTAGGTTAACTACAGGTCGGTTCCTACTCGATGGTAGACAGCAATAGTTGGACAATGCTTGAGTATTTGGAGAAGGAAGGATCCATGATCTTTCCATAGGTAAGCACTTGGCTATTAACTGAACTGTTAGAGGTTTGAACCCACCAACCAACCTGAGGGAAAAGACATGAAGTCTGCTTCTGTAGAGGTTACATCCTTGGAGATCCTACGGGACAATACTGCTCTTCTTTGGAGGGTCACTTTGAGTCAGAATTCATTCCATGCCACTGAGTAATTAGAGAAGGGGGAGGGTCAGATTTTTCCTTAAATAACAACCTAAGAAATCCTTAGTAAAACAATGTCTACCAAGTTCTCAGGGAATAAATTATGATGGAAGAATTTTAAACAGAGCCAAATTGTCACTCATATGTCAAAGCTATGGAGGACTAGTTTTCCCATGAGACCTTTGTGAGGAAACTACTAGAAGATGAAAATCAGACAACCAAGTAACAGACGGAAACTATAGTGAAATAACATGCACTGGCCATTAAATACAGTTAGCTCTTGGAATATGACTAAAGAAAACATATTCTGTTAATTGCTGTCAAATTAGCCCTTGACATATGATGATCACATGCACGACAGGATGAGACACTTCTGCGTCTAGTTACTGTCGTGACCACTTGTAATCTGTTGTGATCCACACGTTTTCATTGGCTGATTTTTCTCAGTGCGCCTATTCTGTACCATCCTCACAATCTCTGTCATGCCCAAACCCATCATGGAACTCACTATGCCTATCTTTCTTGGTAAGAGTCTTTCTTTCTTTCTTTCTTTCTTTCTTTCTTTCTTTCTTTCTTTCTTTCTTTCTTTCTTTCTTTCTTTCTTTCGCTGACTCTCTCCTTTTCACATAATGAAACCTTTTTTCCCTGAAGGACTAGCTGCTCCTGATTCTATGCCCAAAATACACGAAATGAAGTTTTGCCATGCTTGCCTCTAAGGAGCACCCTGGTTGCATTTTCTCCAAGACAGATTTGTTTGTCCTTTTGGCAGTCCATGGGATATTCAATACTCTTCCCCAACACAATAACTTAAAGACATTGGTTCTTATTCTGTCATCCTGCTCAACTTTCAGATGCATAGGAAGTAATTGAAAATGGCATGACTTAGTTGGAATACACCTTGGGCTTTAAGCTGCCACCTTTGCTCTTTACCACTTTGGAAACTTTCTTGACAGAGGATCTCCCCAATGCAACACCATGTCTTTTTATTATAGTTTTATAAACAGATGTAAATGTTGTAAACCTTGATAATATAAAATTATTCAAGAGTGAGAGTTAGAAAGCAGAGGACAGATTTGCATAATATGCTAATTTTCTCATCACTTATATGTTCTAAAAAAAAAATCTTTTTGCTATCCAGTCCAAACTGACTCAGCTGTCTCTCTAGCAGGATTCCTAGGCTAAAAATCAAATGGGAGAATATTGTCCATTTTTTCTCTTGCAGAATCACTGATGAATTCGAACAGAGAAAGGAGGCTAGGGCTTTCAGGCTAGTCGCACAATAGTGATAAGAGGAAATTTGAATAAGTCAAGCTATGCTACACTATGAAAATTAATATAAACCAGTAACACTAGCTAAAGGAGGGGGTTGGAAACGAGAAAACATACTAATGTCAACATTGCTGATAAATCTGAGAATTAAAAAGTAGAACTGCCAAATGTCCACAACACTACAATAATAAATCCCCCAGAGTACCAGGAAAAAAAAAAATACACAGAACCGCCACATAAAGAATTCATCCATCCACACTGATTATACGGTAAAAGTTGTGATTTTTTTTTAAATCATCAAAACACAGAAACCAGCATAGAATATGATGATGAAACCATGTTCAAACCTAACTTTCATAACAATAAATAATTTGGTAAAATATATTCCTTAAATGAAAAGGAGGCAAAGCAATGGAGCAACTACCCAACAGTTATGATAAAAGAAGCCATTAAAATCCAGCTACTTTCTTGAAGAAATGAGCAAACAGATCCTAAAATTAATGAAAAAGTAAAAGGAACCCTGAGTATCCCGAACCACTGTGGAAACAAAAAACAAAGTTGCAGGGCTCATGCTTCTATTTCAAGCGTATATACTAAATCAAGGCTGTATGGTGCTGACATAAGGATAGTTACAGAGATAAATGGAACAGAAGTGGACATCCAGAAATAATCCCTCATTTTAAAGTCAACTGATTTTTTTTTACAAAAAGTGGAGCAAAAGTCTAGGCTAAGTACTGTCCTTAATGTTTACCCCAACTGTGTTGAATCTAAAAAGTAATGATTATTATTGTCCAATGTTCTTTATGTCACATGTTACAGCTTAGGGACAGTCTATGACATAACACCAAAGTGCTCAGGTTTTCGTCCAATCTCCCTTTTTCTATTTTCCATCTTTCTCATCTCCCATTCTCTTAATCTGTCTGGGATACTCTGTCACATCTGGCCAAAAGGGAAAAGGAAAAAGGAAAAATTTTCCCCTAAAGCTAATGTATATGGGAAGGGCCCAGAGCCCAGCACCATTTCCCTCCGCCATATTGCAGCTGGTCTGTGCCTCAGCAGAGTTCCTGAGGACCAGGTGCTAATCAGAAACAGCAAATCCATCCATGGCAGCTGCCTCAATCCTTCAGCAGGTGTGGAAAACACAACCGTTGTAGGAAGCAGTGTATGCTCCTCCAAATATCATTTTCATTATGCACACTTTTACCCTTGGGGCTATTAACACTTTCTGCCAACGGTTGAAATGGGAACTCAGAGGCCCATTTTTATACATCCAAATTCAAGACTGTACAACTTACATCTGTTAAAACATGCATGTTCTTTGGCCTGACATTGTCATTTTAGAGATTTATCTTAGAAAAGTACTTGTACAAAATTATTCCTTTTCAAAGATGCCCATTTGGCATTGATTGTGATAGCACAAAAGCAGAAAAAAAATCTAAACTCCCATTAGTATGTAAATGTTTAAACAGATAATGATATCCATATTAATCATGTGAGAAGACTGATAATACTGCAATAAGCCCATATTAACAAAGGAAGAAAATCAAGGTGGAAAACCTTATACATAGTGAGATATTTCCATAAAATACACATCTCTTCACTTAATAAGGAGCTTTTGGGGCCTGATGGTAAGAAACTGCACTGCCAACCCAAAAAGTTCAAATACACCAGCTGCTCTGTGGAAGAAAGACGGGCAGTCTCTTCCCTTGTTATTTATTGCCTGTCACCCACTCCAGAGAATCACCTGTAAGTCGGTTCCAAACTGATAGTATATACCAATAAATAGCAATAACTCATAGAAGGATAGAAATGCATTAGAAAATGTCTACAAATGGAAAGAATTTTCACAGAGTAAGATATTCAAATAACAAACAGACACATAAAAAATGCTCAAAATCACTGGCAATAAGAGAGATGCAAATCAAAACCACAATGAGTTACCATCTCACTCTAGTAACAGTGGCAAAGTTTAACAGGACAGCAAGTAATAAATGCTGGAGAGGATGTGGCAAGAAAGGATCTCTTACACATTATTGATGGGATTGTAAAATGGTACAACCACTCTGGAAGGCAGTTTGGCTCTTCCTCAAAAAAACTGAACATAGAAATTCCATATGATTCAGCTATGCTACTAATTGAAATACACCCTGAGAAAATGAGAACTAAGACACAAACAGAGACTTGTACACCAATGTTCGTAGCAGCATTATTCACTATCACAAGAACATGGAAACAGCACAGATGTCCAACCACAATAAAATGGATTGAGAAATTATGGTACATTTACATAATGGAATACTATGCAGCACACAGGAGCAATTATTTTGTAAACTAACTCGAGAGGGACTGGAGAGCATTAAGCTGAGTGAACTAATTCAATCCCACAGGACAAATACTATAAAAGAACCATTATTGTAGAATGAATATAAGGATCAGAAGGGGGTGGAAGACGAGGGATGAGGATGTATAGAGGGAGCGGGAATTAATCATGATGTACAGTTTGATGGGTGAGGTTGAGGGAAATTGGAAGAATCTGTTCTGGAAAACAATGTATTCAAATTTTGTAAATAAACTAGTATAATAATAAAAAACAATATCTACAAGGATACACACAAAGCTAAAAATGGTTATTATGGTTAAAGGTATTAGGAAAAGGATTGAAAAATTAAGTATTTTATTCCTTTCATATTGTTTGAATTTGTGTATGTGTGTGTATTACTGTAGTATTCAATATGAATTAAAGCTTAACATCAAGAAGACAGATTCTCATCACTGGCCAATTGGTAGCACCATGATGGAGAAGACAATGAGGTTGTTCGTAATTACAGCTTGCTTGGCTCCACAATCACCACTTTTGGCACCAGCAGTCAGGAAATCAAAAGAAAAACTGCATTAGGAAAATCTGCTGTCAGGGACCTCTCCAGAGTACTGAGAAGTAACGATGTCAGTCTAGAGACTCTGGTGTACCTGATCCAGGCTATGGTCTTTGCAATTACTTGATATACATCAGAGAGCTGGACAGTGACTAAGGATTGCAGAAGAATTGATACCTTTGAGTTGTGGTGCTGGAGAGGAGTCTTGAACATACCATCAACTGCCAAGAAAACAAGTAGGTCTGCCTTGGAGAGGGTGAAACCAATTTTCTCCTTGGAAGCTAGGATTTTGAAGCTCTGCCTCACATGCTTTAGGCACATGGCCAGGAGGGACAGCATGCTTGGAAGGGTGGCAAGACAGTTCAAGAGAGGAAGACCCCAGATGAGATGAATTGATACAGTAACTGGGGCAATGGGGGTAAGTGTGTCAGAGTAAGTGGGACTGGTTCAGGATAGGGCAGGCTTCAGAGCTGTTGTACTTAGGGTCACAACGAGTCACAGTAGACTCAACAACACAAGTATTATTAGTACAATTAAGAAAACAGAAATAACTTACTAACTCTGTGGAAAAACTTGGAAAATATAAAAGCATATAAAAATTAAAACTCAATTTACTTATCTCTATCATGTTGTTATTGTTAAGTGCTGTCAGTCGAGTATGACTTATAGCAAGCCTATGAACAAAAGACCTGAACCCTGTTCTATAACTATCCATGTTCCTCTATATTCATAGAGTTTCCAAAGCCACATGGTTTATCTCTGTCATAGATAGCCACAACTAAAATGCAAATAAAATTTCTACTAGTATTTTGTGGACCTTTTGTAGGAAGTGCTCAGAGATTTTAAAATTTAAACCATCCAGTGTAAAACATATGATGACAATGGCACACAAGGCTTTGACTCTTTTGTTGTTGTTGTTAAGTGTTATCAAGTCAAGTACAACCCATAGCAGCAGGCTTGAACCCCATCCTATTCTGTGCCATCCTCACTCTTTCTGATATACTTGAGCCCATTACTAGAGTCACTGTGTCAATCTATCTTGATGTGGGTCTTCCTCTCTTTCACTGACCGTCCACCTTTCCAAGCATGATATCCTTTTCCATGGAATAGCCTCTCCTAGAAACATGTCCAAGGTATGAGAGATGAAGTCTTGCCATCCTTGTCTCTAAGAAGCACTCCTGTTGTACCTTTTCCAAGACACACCTGTTCATTCTTTTGACAATCCGTGGAATACTCAGCACTCTCCAACACCACAGCTCGAAAGCAGCAATTCTTCATCTGTCATCCTTATTCATCATACACCATAGCAAATAACTGAAAACACCATGGCCTGAACCAGGTGCACCTTAGTCTTCAAACTGATATCACTGTTCCTCAGTATTTTGGAGCAACTTGTCCAAAGCATCTCCTTATCTCCTGACTGCTGATACCCAAGGGTATTGATTGTGGAACAACAGGCAAGATAAAATCATTAACAGTTTCAATTGTTTCTCCATCTACCATGATGTTGCCCACTAGTCCAGTCATAAGTAACTCTTTCTTCTTAATGTTAAGATGCAATCCATCAAAGTTGTAGTCCTTGATCTGCTGCAACAAGCGCTTCAGCAAATAAGATTGTGTCGTCAGCACAGGACAGGTTGTTGATGAGTCTTCCTCCAATCCTGAGGCCACATTTTTCTTCACAGAGTCCAGCTTCCCGGATTATTTGCTCAGCATACAGATTTAATAGGTATGAAGAAAGGATACCACCCTGCCACTCACCTTTCCTGATTTTAAATCATACTGTGTTTCCTTGTTCCATTCAGATAACAGCTTCTTGGTTTAGGTATAGGTTTCACATGAGTATAATTAAGTGTTCTGGGATTCCTTTACTTGTCAATGTTAGCCATAGTTTATTTTTATCCACACAATCAAATGTCTTTGGATAGTCAATAAAACACAGATAGACATTCTTTTGATATTCTCTCTTTTTAGGCAGGATTCATCTGGCATCAGCAATGATGTCCCTAGTACCACAGCCTCTCTCAATAATCCTTTAAAGGCTGTACCTTTCTACTAAAAGCCAAAACAACATTGCATGTACACAACAATTGTAATTAAAATTTAAGAACTGATGTAAAAAAGTAGACATGAATTGCTACAAGCAATATACAATGGGCCTATGGAGGATTTGGCACCCAAATAGTTGAGGACCTATTTTAAAATATGCTAAAATCATGTTAAGTTGCTTCCCTAATGCAAGCAAGTGTTTATGATCTTTCAAGTTCACTAAGAAGTGAAGTTTTGTTTTTTTTTCAGAGAAATGACATTTTAATCCTCACCCCCGTAATTTTTCTCATCCCCATAGTAACCTCAATAGTATATAAAATTCCACACCACCAAAATTCAAGCTCAAACAGATGCACTAATGGCAGCTTCTGAGACGGATCACCAATAACCACAAGGCAGATAGAGACGGAGAGACAAATATCCCCACCTCTTACCTCTTAGGAAAACCAGGCTTGATCTTATCAAGTGGTCCATACTAGCCAAAAACTTCTACCATTGTCTGATTCAGAGACAAATATCTATGTAAAATTCAAGACTGGGTAGCAATATGGATACATTTTTAGGATGGTCAAATAAGTATATGACTCCTCAATCAGCACATTATATGGGGTGGCATAGTCCCCACAATTGAGCTTGTTGGTAAAAGAATCTATGATGTTCATATGAGGTCCTGTGTCTTTTACATACTCTCAGTTCAGCATATCCACGTGCACAGGTTGTGTTTCAACAAAGCAGAATCAAAATAAGCAAATAAAAAAGTAAAGTGGAGAGAGAAAGATTAATTGAACAGGAGGAAACCACATAAAAAAAGTAAAAGTCCTCATTGCGGATAACAAAAGCCAAAACTGATGGTGCAGAAAATTGAATCAATGATGTGGAAGGCAGCTAGAGAGTCATTCTCAGAAGGCAAAGGATGAGAAGATTAAAATAATGAAAAACAAAATGATACACGGAAAAGGACAGAACAGTGCTCTAGCTTATACATAATTGATATCCATCCCTGAGTAACATAGAAAAATAAATAAGAAAGAGACAAAACCATAAAATATAGTCAACGAAAGTTCCCTGTAGATTCATAATGCTTAAAATGGCTGCAAACTCTTGAGGTTTCTCTGGACGTTTTAAGTGAGTCCACAAAGTTAAAACTATTTTCTTAATAATAATATGTTGCTGTTATGTATCACAGAGTCAGAACTGACCCATCGCTGACCCTCTGGCCGGTTTTCAGAGGCAGTTAATCTCATAGGAGGAAATAGCCCATCCTTCTGCTGCACAGCAGTTTATGACCTCGAACGCATGCCTTCAGGATTGCAGCACAGCAAGTGCATTATTTAAGTGGCCCCACCACCACGCATGTAAATGTTTACAGGAATAGCACAGAAGTAATTGTGGGTAGTAATCATGGGTAATACTGCTGGCACCTTAGCTCGAAGCAATAGCCCCAAACAGTATTGTTGTTGTTAGTTGCCGTGGAGACAGCTCTGACTCTTGAACAACAGCTTGACTGAAACTTCCTCTGAGACCCTCAGCCAGAACCCAGCTAATGACTGACAAACTGCTGATTCAGACCAAGCATCTGGCAAACGGTTTTTCAAAAATTAGCAAGTGAGCCCACCACTCACAGGACAACTGACAACATTTGTTGCCAATGATCAAACTTAAGCTTTCAAGGAGAAAAGAGAATTTTTTAAAAAACTAGTTCTACCAAGTCTGGGCAGTTTCCAATACATTGAATTTGTTGGAGTTTTTGTTGTTGCTGTTCTGATGAAATAGTAGCAATCTTAGCTAACGTGATTTTTTTTTCGATATTATATAATGAAATATGTCAACATCTGAAAGTTCTACAAATCTCAGTAAATACATCTTTTCTAAATAATCAATGCATGATGTTACAAAAGAACCTTTCAAAATGCAAGAGAGTTTTTTTTAATACAACAAAAGGCAAATGTTGTAGTTATGAGGTGTTATCAAGTCAAGTATTACTCAAGTTTTACATCAGGACCCAAAGAACAGCGAATATGAACCCTGGCCCATCCTGGGCCTCCTCCATCATCTCTGCTACACTTTTGAGCCATGTCATTTCAGCATCTCTGATGTACTTGAATTCATTGTTATGATAACTGTGTGAACCCATCTTGTTAAGAGTCTTTCCTTCTCACATGTTATATGTTATTGTTCATATTCTTAGGTGCACTTGAGCCAGTATGATTCATAGTGATGCCATGAATAGCAGATCTGAACCCTGTCCTATCCTATGCCACCTCATCATCTCTGACACACATGAGCCCATGACTATGGTCACTGTGTCAATCCATGTTGTTGAGAGTCTTCCCCTCTTTAGCTGATCCTCCACCGTTCCAGATATGTTGTCCTTTTCCAAGCACTGGTCCCTCTTAATCACATGCCCAAAATATATGAGATGAAGCTTCACCATCCTCACCTCCAAGGAGCAACCTGCTTGCACTTTCTCCAAGACATAATTATTTGTGCTTTCATGGGATACTCAGCACTCTTCTCCAACATCACAGCTCAAAGGCATCAACTCTTCTACTGTCATCTTTATTCATTGTCCAACTTTCAGATACACAAGAAGTAACCGGAAAGATCAGGGTTTGGATCAGGTACACCTTAGTCTTTTAACCAACATCATTGCTCCTTCGCACTTTGGAGAGATCATTGATAGCAGTTTTTCCCATTGTGATATGTCTTTTGAGTTCTTGACTACTGATACTAAGGATATTGATTTGCATATTGAAGCAAGATAAAATAGCTTAAAACTTCAATATTTTCTCAATCTATCATGAAGGCAAATAACTCATTGATATACTCTCAAATTACATAATGCAAATCACCTTTTAGAAAATGTCACTTGCCAAGTTTTGATGTAGTTTGAGAGGTGAACCACCATAATTATCTCAAAAGTTTTAAAATGGACTTTTTCTTCTCTATTTGAATATTTGTATGATGCTAAGAGAACAAACAAGTTCATCCTGGAGAGGGTTAAACAGGCTCCTTCTTGGTGGCAAGGATTCTGAAGCTCTATCTGACATACTCTGGGCATGTTGTAAGGAGGGTCCAGTCCTTGGAGAGGGATGTCACTCTTGGGAGAGTGGAGGGACAGTAAAGGAGAGGAAGATTCTCGATGGGATGGATTGATTCAGTGACAGGAATAATGGGGGTAGGTGTGTCAGAGACAATAAGGATGGCACAGGATAGAGCAGGGTTTAGGGCTGTTGTACATAGGGTCACTATGAGTCTCAGGCAACTCGATAACACATACCAACAACAGCAACTATATACACACATACACACACACACACACACACACACACACACAAAGATATATAATTTAAAATATTATTGTTGTTGTTGTTATGTGCCGTCGAGTCGCCTGCGACTCATGGTGACCCCATGTACAACAGCCCTAAACCCTACTCTATCCTGTGCCAATCTCACTGCCTCTGACACACCCATCCCTATTACCCCAGTCACTGAATCATTCCACCTCATAGAAGGTCTTCCCCTTCTGCACCATCCCTCCACCTTCCCAAGCATGATGTCTCTCTCCAAGGACCTCTCCCTCCTTACAACATGTCCAAAGTATGTCAGATGAAACCTCAATCCTTGCCTCCAAGGAGCAGCCTGGTCTAACCCTCTCCAGGATAAATCTGTTTGTTTTCTAGCAGTACAGGGTACATTCAAAACTCTTCTCCAGCACCACAGCTCAAAGGCACCAATTCTCCTTCTATCCTCCTTAGTTATTGTCCAACTCTCTGATGCATAACAAGTGATTGGAAAGACCATAGCCTGTATCAGACACACCTTAGTCTCCAGAGTGACACCATTGCTCTTCAGTACCCTGGAGAGGTCCCTAACAGCAGACTTTCCCATCACAATAAGTTTTTTGATTTCTTACCTACTGGTGCCAAGAGTGCTGAACATGGAGCCAAGCAAACTAAAGTTGTTAACAATCTCAATCTCTTCACCATCCATCCTGATGCTGCCAATTGGTCCAGTGGTGAGAATCTTTGTCTTCTTGACATTGAGCTTCAATCCATACTGAAGGCTTCCATCCTTGACCCTCTGCAGCAAGCATTTCAGGTCAATTTCTACATGTATTAGTAAAGAACTGTTTTAGTTTACACTTTCAGTGTCTAATCTGATAAATACTGAGAGAGCTATAGCTAAAACCAAAGCAAACCAAAGTTTTAGGAAATTCTCAATAATTTTTAAAGCTGAGACCAAAAATCCTGAAAACTATTCAGTGAACAAGAAAAAAAAACAACCACAAAAACACAAACATGTATGTAAACCAAAATCTATGTATTAGCAAGTTTGAGTCAAGATTTTCTGTTTGTCTGATTGATGACTTGATGCTTCTGACACATGTATGGTTCAGAATCGATTGGTTTATGCCCTGGTCACACCATGGTTAAGGGCACAGCTCCAGGGGGCAGTTCTAGTGTGTCGTTTAGGTCACTGGGGGTTGAAATTGACTTGATGGCAGCAGACTGTCTTGCTCTGTTTTGGATTCTGGTAATAAATGTCTCTAAGATGATTCATGGGGAGAAAAAAGACTTTGGGGTTTTTTTAATTGTTTTTTATATTTATTTTATTATGTGTGTGTGTGTGTGTGTACCGTCAAATCGGATCTGACTAGTAAAAGAGGAGATTGGCCCTCCTTCTCCAGCAGAGCATCTGGTGGATTCGAACCACATACCTCAGGGATTGCAGTGCAGCTTCTTGCCACTAGGCCACCAGATCTCCCTTAAAATTGTTGTTTGAACAAAAGTTTACAAAATATAATGTGGGATTGTTGTTTTTGTTTTCCAATAAGTCATTCAGGTATGTTTTTGTGCTGTAACATTAATTACAATCTGATCATCCTCTCATTCCATGTTATCCTTCTGTTCACCCATCTTAATATGTGTTCATTGTCAATTAATTTTCTACTTCTCCCCTTTCCCTTCTTACACCATACTAGATTAATTCTCTCTGTATGTAAACTTCTCTCTAGGTTTTTTGTTTTGCTTTGTTTTTAATAACTGATGTTAGATGGATCTTGGCTGAAAGCAGGGAATACCAGAGGAATGTCTATCTGTGTTTCATTGACTATGCAAAGGCATTTGACTGTGTAGATCATAACAAACTGTGGCTGACTCTGAGAAGAATGGGAATCCCAGAACACTTGATCGCTCTAATGCGAAACTTATACTTGGACCAGGAGGCAGTCGTCAGAAAAGAGCAGGGCAACACTGAATGGTTCAAAATTAGGAAGGGCGTACGCTAGGGATGCGTCCTATCTCCATACCTTTTCAACCTATATGCAGAACAGATTATCCGGGAGGCTGGGCTCTATGAGGAGAAATGTGGGGTCAGGATTGGTGGACGATTTATCAACAATCTGCGTTATGCGGATGACACAACCCTGCTTGCTGAAACTGAGGAGGACCTGAAGCTCCTGCTGCAGAGTGTCAAGGACTGCAGCCTACAATATGGATTGAGGCTCAATGTCAAGAAGACAAAGATTCTCACCACTGGACCAATCGGCAGCATCAGGATGGATGGTGAAGAGATTGAGATTGTACACAGCTTTAGTTTGCTTGGTTCCATAGTCAACAGTCTTGGCACCAGCAGCCAGGAAATTAAAAGGCGCATTGCCATGGGAAAGTCTGCTGTTAGGGACCTCTCCAAAGTGCTGAAGAGCAGTGGTGTCTCTCTGGAGACTAAGGTGCATCTGATACAGGCCATGGTCTTCGCAATCGCCTGTTATGCATCAGAGAGTTGGACAATGACCAAGGAGGATAGAAGGACAACTGATGCCTTTGAGCTGTGGTGCTGGAGAAGAGTACTGAGAATACCATGGACTGCTAGGAAAACAAATAGATTTGTCCTGGAGAGGGTTAAACCGGGTGGCTCCTTGGAGGCAAGGATTCTGAGGCTCCGTCTAACTTACTTTGGACATGTAGTGAGGAGAGACCAGTCCTTGGAGAGGGACATCACTCTTGGGAGAGTGGAGGGACAGCAAAGGAAAGGAAGACCCTCGATGAGATGGATTGATTCAGTGACAGGAATAATGGGGATAGGAGTGTCAGAGACAATAAGAATGGCACAGGACAGAGCAGAGTTTAGGGCTGTTGTACATAGGGTCGCTATGAGTCGCAAGCGACTCGACGGCACATAACAACAACAACAACAACAGTGTTTATTCTTTTGTGATTAACTTATTTCATTCCATGTAGTGTCCCCTAGACTTGTCCATGTTGTATAGTATTTCACAAGTTCTTCATTGTTTATCAATGTTGCATAATATTCCATTATATAAATGTTACCATAATTTCTCTAGTCATTATTCATTGATGGGCACTCAGGTTGCTTCCTTTTCTTTGCTACTGTGAATAATGCTGCACTCTTAATAAGTGTACATACATATGTGTTAGAAGCAGAAGTGGCATCCACTTCCTAAATAGCATGCCTCTGAAAACTCTATCAACTTTGATAAGTGATTATAGTTATAGAAAGGCTTCAAGCCTTTTTTTTTTATAGGGTCGCTATGAGTTGTACTGGACGCAATCAGCAACAACATAGGTGTTGCAGTTCTCATTACTTTGGGATTTATACCTAGTAGTGGAGTAGCTCTGGTGGCTTAGTGGTAAAGAGTTGTGATGTCAATCCAAAGGCACTCAGTTTGAATCCACCAGTTAGCCTGTGGGAGAATGATTGGGAATCTCCTCCAATGTGATTTACTGCCTCTTGAAAACCTCCTGGAGTGTCGGCTATGAGTTGGTTCCAACTTGATCTACACAATAACAACAGAGGAATAGCTAGATTAAATGTTAATTCTATTTTCACCATTTTAAGGAAATACCAAACTGCCTTCCATAGTGCTTGCACCATTTCACTTTCCCTCCAGCAGTGAGGAAGGTTTCTCTCTTGTGCACATGGCACGTTCAAAAAGAGCAGTCCGCATTTGGGAGATTATCAGTTAGTACTGCAGAGAGAGTAGGAAGACATAGCAAGGTACCAGCTGGTCTAAAAGCTTCCACCTGTCACTTTGCTCATATTTCATTGGATAAGGTAAGTCACTTAGGCAAATGTGACTTCAAGGAGAGTATAAAATTCCTCTTTCACGAAATTTCATCAACTACAGATAAGTTGCCATAATCTATCATACAGCAAAAATCAACCTAGGGAAATCCACATAGTAAACAAATCTGGACTTTTTTTATGAAAAGAATGACAAAAATAATTCTGGTAAAATGAGAAAAATGGTTTACAACAAGAAACAAACTCAAACTAGCCTCAATCTTCTCTGTGTCAATCTTTAAGTGTCAAAAGTCACTAAGGTACACAACTAATTGATCACAGTCAGTTACAGATTTCTTTGTTCCTTCTCCACTACCACTGCTTCACTTGACCAGTAAAAAAAAAAAAAAAATCACTAAGTTAGTATCTATAGAGCTGAAGGGTAAAATTAATCCAAGGATCATACAGGTCAGATTTCAAGGCAGCAGAAAACAAGTTGAGGCATTTTAAGAGTTCAAATTACACCTTGAAGGTAATTTCCACTTGAGTGAGGAATAAGGCAGCATTAAAATATTGGAAATGAGAAAGCATGTTGTTAATGATGTGGCAGTTAACCCCGAAAGCAGTTAAACTGAGTTAAGACTGCACACTTGTGAAAAACCTGATCACACAAATAATGAAAACCATTGTTGCAAAAGAAACAGTATGTGTAATGTAACATTTTAATGATAACAGTCTAGAGCTGAAATTCCAAGCCACAGAAATAAAGGTTAAAATGTAGGAGTAAAATGAAGTTATATTAAAGATTTGAAATTTCTATTTCTGAACTCAAATCACATTACTTACTGATTAAATCTGAAAAAGCTTAAGACCTTTGAAGAACATCAATAGGAAAAGAATTTAATATCTATATATCTATGTAACTTTTCAAATTATCCAAAATATTAAAACAATAAATAAGGGAACAGGACCATTTAGCAAGAAAGCTTAAAAACAGATAAGTTGACATGTGTGAAGTAAGATATTATTAATTGTGATGGTAATTGAAATGAAGCCAAACTTTCCTCCACATGCACTATCATGGCTTAGTTTGTAGCAAATTATAATGCAGGCTTTGGACTGTGTGTCTCTGGTGTTTTAAAGCTATCAGTAGCCCCAAGAGAGAAAGATGGGCATTCTCTTCTTGGGAAACCCAACAGAGGGCGACCACATGTTGGAATCAACTCCCTGGGTGATGAGTTTTTTGAAGACTGAAATATGTTTATAGAAAGCATTCCTAAAAGATGGTTTGGAAAAATTGAAAGTAAAAGGGCAGGCAAAAATATATCTAGCAAACCAAACAAAGCCATGGTACCGAATTACACAAGGTAAAGTTCAAGAAAGGAAAAAATGCTCTAAAACACACATCCCTCACTGCTATCCCAGTCAATTCTAATGTATTGCAATCTCCACTGAGTGTCTGAGGCTGGAAATTTTAACTAGAAGAGATTATTCATTTTTTTTTCTCCAAAGCATGCACAGATGATTCTTTTACCCTGAAAAAAGGACACCATTTACAATGCAAAAGTAATGATAATAAAGCTTTTTGTATCAAACAGCCTCGAGGAATATGCTCATAGCGACGCCATATAAATACAGAACAATTCCTCTCAATTGGGCACCCTCCACCCAATTGCTACAGCACTTGATACAGCCATTGTGCCAATGTAACTTTCTGAAGGTCTTCTTTATCTCTGATTCTATTCACCAAGTATGACCCCTTTTTTTCCAGACAGAGCCCCCTCACCTGATAACATATTCATATATGTGTGACAAAGTCTCAGCATTCTCACTTCTAAGAAGCATTCTGATTTTTTTTCTTCCCAAATTTGTTGGTCGTTCTGGTGGATGAAGGCACATTCAAAGTTCTTTACCACCACCACAATTCAAAGACATCAATTCTTCTTCCCTCTTCCTTATTCATTGTCCAGTTTTCCCATGTGTGCGAGGTTACTAAAAAATCAGCCCTTAGATTAGACAAACCTTACTGCTCAAAGTGACATTTTTGCTTTTTAGCACTGTAAAGATTGTTTTTGTTATGTGTCATCGAGTCAAATACAACTCATAGTGACCCTATGAACAAAAGATCTGAACAATGTTCTATCCTGTGCCATCCTCACACTTCCTGACACACAAGAGCCCATTATAGCAGTCACCATGTCAATCCACCTGGTTGAGGGTCTTCCTCTCCTTTGTCCATTCTCCACCCTTCTAAGCATCATGTCCTTCTCCAACAAATAGTCCCTCATAGCAACATGCCCGAAGTAGATGAGAGGAAGCCTCATCAAATTTGCCTCTGAAGACCACTCCAGTTGCACCCTCTCCAACACATATATATTTGTTCTTTTGACAGTCTATGGGATGTTCAGTGCTCTTCTCCAACACCGCAGCTCAAAAGCATCAATTCGTTTTCTGTCATCCCTGTTCATTCATTGTTCAGCTCTCAGATAATTAGCAAGTGATCAGAAAGACAATTACCTGAATCAGACACACCTTAGTCCTCAAACTGACATCGCTATTCCTTAATAATTTGGAAAGATCCCTAACTGCAGACTTTCCCAAAGCAATACATCTCCTTATTTCCTGACTGCTGGTTGTTGTTTGTTGTTATGTGCCATTGAGTCACTTGTGACTCATAGCGACCCTATGTACAAGAGCGCTATACGTTCTTCTATCCTGTGCCAACCTAGCCATCTCAAATGCACTTATTCCCACCTCTCCAGTCACAGAATCGATCCATCTCATCAAAGGTCTTCCTCTCCTTCGCCACCCCTCCACTCTGCCAAACATGATGTCCCTCTCCAAGGACCAGTCCTTCCTTGCAACATGTCCAAAGTATGTCAGACGAAGTTTCAGAATCCTTGACTCCAGGGAATTTTCTGGCTTCACCCTCTCCAGGACAAGCCTGTTTGTTCTCCTAGCTGTTCATGGTATATTCAACAGTCTTCTCCAGCACCACAGCTCAAAGGCATCAATCCTCTTTCTATCAATCCTATTCACTGTCCAACTCTCTGGTGCATAGCACGTATTTAAGAAGAGTATAGCCTGGATTAGGTGCACCTTAGTCTCCAGTCTGACATCATTGCTCTTCAGTACTCTTGAGAGGTCACTCACACCCGACTTTCCCAATGCAATTCTTCTCTTGATTTCCTGGCTGCTATTACCAAGAGTGTTGACTGTGGAGTTAAATAAATTAAAACTGTTAACTATCTCAATCTCTTTGCCATCCATACTGGTGCTGCCAATTGGCCCAGTGGTTAGAATCTTTGTTTTCTTGATGTTGAGCTTCAGTCTGTATAGGAGGCTGTAGTCCGTGATCTTCTGCAACAAGCACTTCAGGTCCTCCTCAGTTTCAACAATGTTAACTGCGGATCCAAGTAAGATGTAGTTGTTGATAGACTTAATAACTTTCCCTTCCTTCACGATGTTGCCTCTTGGTCTAGTGGTAAGAATCTTTGTTTTCTTGACATTGAGGTGCAATCCATATTTTAAATGAACTAGCCTTGGCCACTTTGAATCAGATATGGTATGCTTTCCCAGGAGTGAAAAAAAGAAGAATGGTGTTGCATTCATAGTGAAAAAAGTCAATTCAAGTTCCATCCTGAAATACAATGTTGTGAGTGATAGGACATTATTCATATGTATACAAGGAGGAACAGTTAACACAACTATTATTCCAATATATACTCCTACACCTAAAGCCAAAGGGGGAAAAATTATAATTTTTACCAAATCTTGCCATTCAAATCTGACTGAACATGCAATCATGATGCATTAATGATTAGAGTTGACTGGAATACAAAAGTTGGAAAGGGTGAATAAGAAAGAGTATTTGGAAAATATAGGCTTGGTGATAGAAATTAAGCTGGAAAGAGAAATTTTGTATTTTCAATGATTTATTCATTGCAAATACCTTTTTTAAAAATTATACTAGTTTATTTATATCTATTCTTTTGTACATAGGGTTTTCAGAGACCTGCTATTTCAGAAGTGGATGGACAATCCTTTCAGATTTAGAGAAGTATCTGACAGACAAGCATTTTACGGGGGGGAAAGTAGATGAAAGATATTTCCCCAATTGTGGAATTAATCATTAGTTTCAGTGTTGTCCCTGCCCTTGGCACAAGTGTCTTGACCCACTTATTTCCAATCCACCAGCATCCCTATCCACTCCCACCCACTCCCTTCAACACCGATCTCCCATTGTTCAGCCCTTGATCTGATAGTTTATATCTGATGCTTTCTGGCTTCTGTGATTCCAAACACTTCAGCTGCTGACAATTTCTTTTGCTGTGGCCAGTGTGTCTTCAGTTTGGTGGTAATATTTCCCAAGCAAGTGTGACATGTCCTGTAGATCTGATGCATAAATTATTTTCCTGGCCTGAGGGCCTGAAGCCTTTGGACCCCAACGTTTCTGGTTCCGCCTTGACCTCTAGGTTTACCTGTGGGATGGGGTTTAAGGCTGTTGTACAAAGGGTCGCAATGAGTTGCAAGCGACTCCACATAATAATGACAACAGTTTATTTACAAAATTCTAATGCATTGATTTTCACACCAGATTCTTCCAATTTCCCTCACCCCCGCCCCTGCAATCAAATTGTACAACTCTATGATTAATCCTTTTTGCAAAGACACAAATGACAACTTCATACATGGATCTGATGGATACATACATAGGAATTGGATTGACTACACCTGTGGAAGAAATTGTCAGAGAAGCTCAATGTCAGCAGTCAAAACTAGGCCAGGGGCTGACTGTGGGTCAGACCATCAATTACTGATCTGCAAGTTCAAACTGGGGTGAAGGAAATTAAAGTAAGTCCACAGGAACCAAGATATGATCTTGAATCTATTCCATCTGAATTTCAAGATCATCTCAGGAATAGACTTAAGACATTGAACACCACTAATCAAAGAATGGATGAGTTGTGAGATGATATCAAGGATATCATCCATGAAATAGCAAAAGGCCTTTACTAAAACAGAGGAGAAAGGGAACAACCCCAAAATGTATGTCAAAAAGAAACATCTTGTGATTCCTAACTTTTATAATAGACAAAGTGCTAGTCAATAGGCCTTTTATTGTATGAACTACCTTCCCTCTGTAACTTGATTTGTGCCACTATTAGAGCCTCTACCTGGAATATTATTGCTTTTCAATTTTTGACTCATGTACTTTTAACTTTGGTTAACTTTGTGTCTTCTAGGCTGCAACACTTCCATGTTACATCTTCAAGGATATGAACTTGCACAGCTAAGCACAACTGGTAACAGTGCATCTAAATTCCAAAATCAATCTCCATAATAGTCTATGTGTTTCCTATTGCCAAAGGAGCCCTTTAGAGTAGTGAGAGAAGATCTTCACCCTGAAACCTACAGCGTCCCTTTTCAGCAGGAAGTAGCTAAGAGAATATGCCTTCCCCTTTTTCTTATGAATCAGGGTGAAGTTTCTCTCAAGGAGGAGTGATAGGGAATGGCAAAGGACACACTGACAAAGGAGATTAATCAGAACTGTCTTTGACAAGCACTGTGGCAATTGGACAATTAAAACAGACTTTCAAGGGAGGGGGGAGAGAACGAACTAGGGAGGAGGGTAGAGAAAATAGTGCAACAATGAATGAATGAAAATCCCAAATCTCTGTAAATGTCCATTAAAATTAATAAAATTAAATAAAAAACCAAAAAAAAAAAAGAGACTAAAGATTCAATCTGTTCAAACTGTTGATAACAGCTCTGCCCATTGCAAAACACATTTTGTTGTTGTTGTTTATTGACTGGTGCTTCCTTAAACGCTGATTGTAAATTCGAGAAATATTAAATCCTTGACAGTTTCAGTCTTTCAGCCTTTATGTTTTTATTGGTCCATTCTGTGAGCATTTACACATAGAAATGTATAAGGTAAGTGAGAGAATAAATGCAAATAGTAAATGACTGGAAAACAAGTACTAGTATGACAAATCGACAAATCAGAAAGGTAACAATTTCATTGTTGTTGTGTACATTTGAGTCAGAACCGACCCATAGCTCTGTAAGGTTTTCAGAGGCAATTATTCACACAGGAAGAGATTGCCCATCCTCCACTGTAGTGGTTGATGAACTTGAACCACATTCTTTCAGGACTGCAGTGCAGCTTCTCACCATTAGGCCACCAGAGCTATAAGGACATTTTCTCATTCATACACACAGAAAATATTTAGACCATATATTATCCAGAACTAATGAAATTGATACATAAATATTCACATAATCAGCCAAAAATAAGTTTCATATAGTTCAGAGAGCAGAAATTATATAGGCCAGATTTACAAAGAATATTTAAAAGAAATGAAAAATTAGTAACAAATAAGTAAGAAACTTAATTTAGTGCAAGCTAAAAAGAAGTGCTATCAAGCTTTCCCTAAAGTAAGAGATTGAGGCTAGATTACATATTTAAAAATCTGTCAACATAATTTCTAATAGCTGTGGATTATCAATAAACATTCATCTCTTATTTTCTAAAGACATACTGAAGTGAAATTTTATAAAAATGAAAAGACAATCTTAACATTGAAATATGTGTCTTTATTCTTGACACTGATAAACATGACTCACTTACATGGCATATGAGAATCTAGAATCAGAGATATTTGGTGTGTGTAACTAGGACAATCTAGAGGTGGAGCCTTCATCCTGAAGTTTTGACATACACCTGGAATCCATGGTGGATTTTTTTTAAGCTACCTTTACAACAGCAGGGCCCAGAGCCCTGATCTGACCAGGCCATAGACCCTGAGGACAGAATTCCTTTTCTCTGACATCCAGTAAGTTTAGTACATCACAGTCTTCTTCCTGAAAAGCCCCTTTTTCTTTCTAGTCAAACACATGTAGAATGTGATTGCCTGTGCCTGAAGGGTCATAATATATGCAGCATTATCGATAGATCTTTACAAAAGACTCTCAAAGAGAAACATGATTGAGCAAGCAGCTTTACTAAGAGGTTACCAGAAAAACCTGTTTGTAACTCCCCTGAGACCCTTCTGTAACCACCAGAATGGCATGTGCCCTGGCCAATCATGCAGTTCCACTGTGTGTTATCCACCCATCCCGGCCAAGTTCTCACTTCTAGATATTCCACCCTTAACTTCCTGGTGGTTTTTCAGTCAATTATGAATTTTGTAACCTTTCATTCTCTCTCCAACAGTGTAAGGATGTAACCTTTTCCCTGTCCAATGGAGCAGTCATTTTTACTCTGTGACAGTGAGTATTTCCTGATCGAGACATTCCTAATCTTCAATAAGCTTCTTTCCTTTAATTTAAACAGGACCTATAATATTGTTCAACTACTTTTCTAAAAGCCAGGGATGTGTCCTGTCTCCATACCTTGCCAACCTGTTTGCAGAACAGATTATCCGGGAGGCGGGGCTCTATGAGGAGAAGTGTAGTCTTAGGATTGGTGGAAGATTCATCAACAATCTACGTTATGCAGATGACACAACCCTGCTTGCTGAAACTGAGGAGGAGTTGAAGCGCTGGCTGCAGAGGGTCAAGGACTGCAGCCTCCAATATGGATTGATACAAAGATTCTCACCGCTGGACCAATTGGCAGCATCAGGATGGATGGTGAAGAGATTGAGATTGCTCACAGCTTTAGTTTGCTTGGCTCCACAGTCAACATTTTGGGCACCAGTAGCCAGGAAATTAAAAGATGTATTGTGATGGGAAAGTCTGCTGTTAGGGACCTCTCCAAAGAACTGAAGAGCAATGGTGTCTCTCTGGAGACTAAGGTGCGTCTGATACAGGCAAATTGACAGTTTAACCCTTTCCAGGATGAATCTGTTTGTTTCCTAGCAGTACTCTCAATACTCTTTTCCAGAACCACAGCTCAAAGGCATCAATTCTCCTTCTATCTTCCTTAGTCACTGTCCAACTCTCTGATGCATAACAAGTGATAGCAAAGATGATGGCCTGTCAATTTGCTCTACAGAGGTAACTCTCTTGAATGCCCCACAGACAAACAGATATGTCTTGGAGATAGTACAGCTAGAGTGTTCCTTGGAGGGAAGGATGGTGACACCTTGTCTCACATACTTGAACATGTTGTTAAGAAGAGCTGTTCATTGGAGAGAACCATCAGGACTGGAAAGGTAGAGTCAGTGAAAGAGAGGACGACCCTATATGAGATGGGCTGACACAGTGACCACAGCAATGGTCGAGACACAACAAGGATTGTGAGGATGGGACAGGATGGGACAGGATTTCCGTCTGTTAGGTACAGTGTCAGGATGAGCTGGAGGTGATTCAGTACCTGATAACAAAAACAAACAGAATCCAGATAAAGTGGCTCAAGTGTGTCAGAGGATGACACACAGGATAGATAGGACAGAGCTCAGATCTGTTGTTCATAAGGTCACTGTCAGCCACACTCAGCTTGACGGCAGCTAACAACAACCATAACAACATCATGAAGCCATGTGTATCATAGGAGATCTGTGCTCCAAGCATTTTCAAGGTGGTGACCTTTCGGAAGTGGAACACCAGACCTGTATTCCTAGATGCATCCTGTAAATTTCAATCTCCAATCTTTCCAGTAGGAGTTGGGTGCTTAACTGTTTGCATCATCTCAAAACCTACACCAAAACCAGGTCATCTCAAGTAAAAATTTAAATTTCATACATACATTTTGTAACTGTTAGGGGCAGAGGGTGGGTATGAAATGTATTACCTGAATTCAAGCCCAAGGTGGGTGATTTTAATCTGTGGCCCTCAGGCCGGGTTCAAATTGTTTTTTATCAAACATTCTTCTAGGTGGTATAGCACTGGTCTGTGCTTTGCTGTACAGAGGTAACTAACTCGTGGTTCCCATGATGCCAAACACTGTGACACTGATATGCCAAATGTGATAATGATTACCCATGGAGGACAGGGTTTGGTGGAGCTCCTCGATTAAAACAAGCTTGGAAGCAGGAGTGGCATCCACTTCCAAAATGTCTTGCCTCCGGGAAACTCTAAGAACAGTGCTCAGGCCTTTCGTTCGTAGGGTTGCTATGAGTCGTCTACAACTTGACAGCACCGAACAACAACAAAAACAAAATTTTGAACTTCAAAAATCACCAAAGGGGAAGAAGAAAAAATATTACCAAAAAGGGCGGGAGGGAAATCACCAAAGGAAGAAGATCAGAAGACAGAGTGAAAATTAGCAAAATATTAATAATGGTTGGAAATATAAGTCGAGATTTAAAAAAACCCTCCAAATAAATGTAAATAGTATTTTATACTTCAAAGTATATAAGAAAACCTTTATTTTTAAGGCAAAAGCTAAAAAGAGATGAATATTTAAAATGACACCACACAATATTTTAAAAGAAACAAGAGTTGCAAATGGAAATAAAAAATAAATTACTAGTATTTATTTATTTATTATCAGATCATTGCCAGTTTATTTCATAATTTAAACTATCTACATTTTTATTGCTATTTTAATGAAAGTTTATAAAGAACATGGATTTCCATTCATTTGTTGTTGCACATTTCCCCTTCCCACCCCTCCCCGCTCAGTTTGCGTTTCTCTTTGGGGAAAAAAAAAAGTCTTTCCTTGTCATACAATTCCCCCCGAGTCCACTTTACTATGCAGCTCTTATTTTGCACTATTATCATGCAAATAATACCTAATCATATATTCCATTTAAGCAGTACTGTCCGTCATCTGTTTCAATGCAGTGTAAATTATTTATCCTCTCTTTTCTTGGCTTCTTTCCAATCCCGATGTCAGTCCCATTTTATAACAGTGTCATTATGCAGTATTTGTCCTTTTTTGACTGAGATATTTCACTCAGCATAATGTCCTCCAGGGTTACTCATTTTACTTATTAAACAAACAGGAAAAAAACACCACCATCAATTCAGTTCCAATCCTTAACAACTCTCCATCAGGTTTCTGAGGCTGTTAATCTTCCCAGGAAACTATGCATCTTTCTACTTCAGAAAACCTGATGGATTTGAACCACACTGACCTTCTGGTTAGCAGCCTGGTAAGAAAAAGAGAAATGATATCCTTTTGTTGGAAAAGATGTGAAGAAATTTTTTTATGCACAGCTATTTGGAGTATTAATTATTAAAACCTTTTAAAAATATGCTTTGATCATCCAAGTTTGCCTAAAAATATGCATACTGTTTGACCCAAGACTCCAATTTTTTTATGGCTTCACCACAAGTAGGGAACTCTGGTGGCATAGATCACAGAGAGCTGCACTGCTATCCCAAAGTTTTGAACCCACCATTGGCTCTAAGAGAAAAGATGAATCATTTCCTCCCATGCAATTTATAGCCTCTGAAAACCTGCTGAAGGTTCAGTGATGAGTCAATTCCCACAAAAGGCATTGAGTTTGTTGTTGTTGTTGTTGTTGTTGTTGTTGTTATATACTGTTGAGTCAGAACCAACTCATAGCTGACCTTCCAGTGAGCTTTCAGAGGCTGTAAATCATATCGGAAGAGATTGTCAGTCTTTCTTCCTTGGAGCTACTGGTGGATTTGAACTGCCTGAGAAGCACTGTCTCCAGGTTACCAGCACAATTCCCTATGAACTAAGCCACCAGAGCTCCCTAGAGATGTTGTAGCTCTAACTCTGCGTAGTGATGACTTCTGTGCCACACACCCTTCTAATTTCTCTTGCCATCATTTCTCCTTTCTGGTTCAATGCTGTTAGAATGCTCTGAAACATGGTTCTGGTCCTCCTACATGCTTTTCTACTACCTTCTGGGTAATATAATACCATCTCTGACTTTAACATCATCTAAATATCAGTACTGTAAGCAGCGTGACAGGAAACAAATTTGGATCCTAGTCCATCTTAATCTGAAAGCTCGGCTGACACTTGCTCAGCATTACAGCAACTCAGCATTCTGCAGGGACAGATGAGTGGTGCACAGGCTTCAGGGCATGGGTGGGAGACTGAGCACTGGTTTCCCATGTGAAGCTGAGAATTCTACCACTGAACCACCAATATTCTCTGTCTCCTGCCTCTGCCAGGAGCAGTCTGCCCCAAAGCCCCAGAATGGCTAAATGTCAGGAAGCCAAAATGCTTCTTATTTGTCACTTTTCTCCTGGATTTGCTAACTTCTTAGAACCGGATGTACCCTCCTGGGTCATAGAGAGGACTGCCGAAAGGAGGAGACTGGTCTCAAAATGTTCCAGAGAGTGGAGCATGTTGAAATTACAAAGTCAAACAAACTTGGCTTTCAGACAGTGGCAAGGCGGGTAATTAATTCAGATGGGACTTTGCGTTCTGGATTTGTTTTTCTCCTATGTGAATCTGGGTTTGTTTTGGTGAAGCAAGTAAGTAATAATTTTGTGTCGTCTTCCCCAGCTACAGAGCTGTGTCACATGACCCAAAGTTTTACCAAAAGCAGCACTTTTATTCTGTAAAGTTGCCAAGGCAACACCAGCTGCTTATGACATCATGTGACTGAGGGGACGCAGACTGATTTTAGAAGCCTAAAATTATCACTCAATCTGCTCACCAAAATTCTGAACCAGCCAAGATGGCACCAAGCCCAAGGAAAAGCTTCATAAACAGTGTTCTGTGCAAATGATGATGGTAATGAATTATGTATTGTTCTCTGAAATCTGGTACCACAGACTCAAAACATACTAACAACACAGTCAAGATCAACATATGCTGACCACGCGGGCCACACCTGCTAATTCCTTTTCAATTACAATTTCCTCAGCACCAAGAAGGGTAAAAATGGTTTCTTAGTTTTTGTTATACAGTTTAGTTTAAAAACTAAACTTTATTTACATCAAAATTGGTATCTCAAACTATTTTAACGCAAGACTTATCGAAGAGAAAAAGAAATGATAGTCTATTATCATTCTATAATACAATAATTGAGCATATATGTATTCCCAAAATACTTGATTCAACATTTCTATAATAACTAAGCACAGGCCATAGTAAAAGCCCAAATTTGGGTCACTTCCTGAAGTCATTCATTCCTCAGAGACATGCAAGGGATGGTCACATAATTCAATGTGGATCATGTTTTCAGACATTTTGAAGCAGGGAAAATGATCTTAACGCTACTCAATCCTCTCCTGGAGAATATAGAAATTAGAATGGAAAGTAAAAACTGTAATGGAGAGTCAGATACTTGGTGTGCTGTAATGAGTAACGTGGAACAGGATACACGTGACTAATTGGGGTGGAGGGACAAAGGAAAGGGTTGCACACAGAAATCATCATGGAGTATAACAGGATTGGAAGAGGAGAGAAAAGGGAGCAGAGATTGGCCAAAGGAAGGGGGTGTAGAGAAAGGTGAGCATTTGATAAAATGTAATAAACGGCATTGCTTAATTATAATTAATGTTATAAACCAAAATATATATGAATGCATGAATGAAAAGAAATTAAAAATCAATAATAATAAAAGCTAAAAAGCAAAGTAAAAATTAGAACTTTAAAATGCAGTACTTCATTATTTCATGTTGCCCCAGTTTTATCTTTTCTTGTTTCCCTAAAACTCACTTTTAAATTAAGCTAGCTGCACTGAAAGTTATGCATATGCTTAAAAAACTAGTTGCTAAAGAGCAATAGCCAGATTATAAATAATTCTTGTAACAGAAAATCTTCTTGATTCTTCCACTCTAATTTTGCAAACAAGAATTGAGCGCCCAGGTATACAGAGCAAAGTCTCCTGGTGTTGTAAACGGTTCACATGTTTAGCTGCTAACAGAAAGGTTGGACAGCCAACTCCACCTAAAGGCACATAGGAAGAAAGGCCTGGCAATCTAGTTCCACAAAAATCAGTCACTGTGGAACCAGTCCTCTACTGACAGGCATGAATTGAAATCAGCGCTGTAACAACTAGTTTTATGTGCAGAACAAAATAATAAGTTCTGCCAAAGGGGCCCTTTAGAGTAGTGAGAGAAGATCTTCACCCTGAAACCCACAGCGTCCCTTTTCAGTAGGAAGTAGCTAAGAGAATACGCCATCCCCTTTTCCTTATGACTCAGGGTGAAGTCTCTCTCAGGGAGGAGTGATAGGGAATGGCAAAGGACACACTGACAAAGAAGATTAATCAGAACTGGCTTTGACAAGCACTGTGGCATTTGGACAAGAACAAACTGGGAGGAGGGTAGAGAGAATAGTGCAACAATGAATGAATGGAAACCCAAAATCTCTGTAAATGTTTATGAAAATTAATAAAATATAATTATAGAAAAAAAATAAGTCCTACAAGGACACAAAGATAACGAAAGGTCATCCACTTCTCCCAGAACTTAAGCTTAAGAAAGACATTAGTAATTAACCAAAGACATAAATAATTTATGAGTGCTCCTCCACCAAAAAAAAAAGTTTCTTAAATCCTAACCCTTATATCAACTCTAATCCCATTTGGGATGGACTTTCTTTGCTATGTTAATGAAACAGTATAACGTAGGTTCCCTCCTAAATCAATCCCTTTTATTTTTTAAAATTTATTTTTCTTCAGTGCAGATTTTTCCGCTATACTTTCCTTCACTGACATTATGTTTCATACAATCATTCTGATATATTATGTTTTTTAAAATTAATCACCATCAGACTATGCCTATCATTACCTCTTTTCAGGTTCGGGTTGAATCTTTCCCATTTCCTTTATCCCTTCTTCCATGCACCAAATTATGCAACCCTGAACTCTCCTCTACCCATCCTCACCAATATGTTCCCTCTCCTCCCCCATTTGGATTCTCCTACATGTTTTACTAGTTATCCTTCTATTTTTACAATAACGGTCTTACACAGTATTTGTCCTTATGAGACTGAGTTCACCCAGCACAATGCTATCCAGTCTCTCCTAAATTATGTAGTATTTTTTAAAATTATTGTTCCTGAGTGCCGCATAGTATTACATTGCATGAGTGTACCACAATTTCTCAATCCATTCAGTTGTGGTTGGGCATTTGAGCTGCTTTCATGTTGTTGTACAAATCTCTGTCTCAGTCACATGGAGTTTCTATGTTCAGCTTTTTTGAGGAAACATCGAACTTCTTTCCAAACTGATTATATCATTTAACAATACCACCAACAGTGTATCAGAGTTCACCCCTCTCCACATCCTAGAGTGAGATGACATCTCATTGTGGTTTTGCTTTGCAGGTTGCTTTTGGTAGGATTGCCATTTTGAAATCCTTGGAAAATGAATTCGGTATCTATATTGCGATTGCGTTGAACATGTCCTTGTCTGGTCTCTGTTCCCAAAGAAAATGCTTTTAATATTTCTCCACTGAGAATGATATTGGTTCTTGGTTTTGCATATATACTTGTCACTATGTTAAGGAAATTCCTTTCTATTCCTGTAACACATGAAGAAATGTTCAAAATCCCCAGCTCTAAGAGAGATGCAAATCAAAACAACTATGAGATATCTTCTCACCCTAGTAAGAATAGCAAAATTTAACAGAACAGCAAACAAAAAATGCTCGTGAGGTTGTGGAGAAACTGGAACCCTTATTCACTGTTGATGGAGTGTAAAATGGTGCAGCCATT
>NW_006399791.1:2547546-2559040 GCF_000299155.1 Elephantulus edwardii
GTCCTTTCTCCAGGTTCATAGGGTTTCTAGAGGCAAGCTATTACGGAAGTGGATACCACTCCTGCTTCCAAGTTTTTTTTAATCAGGGAGCTCCACCAAACACTGTCCACCGTGAGTAACCATTCTCGCATTTGACTCATCAGTGTCACAGTGTTCAGCTTCACAGCAGACACAAGTTATCTCTGTACAGCAAGTGGACATAACAGGGTTATATGACCTAGAAGACTGTTTCACCAAAAACAATTAAAGGCAGGCCTGAGGGCTGTGGAGTAGAGTCACCCATCTTTGGCTTGGGAGGATGACTTTCTGTCCACCAGGCCAACTGATTTCTTTCTATGCTGCTGTTATTGTTGTTGTTAAGTGCCATCGAGTCATAGGCAACTCATAGCGACCCTATGAATGAAAGTCCTGAACATGTATAACTTTTGTCCTTTCTCCAGGTTCATAGGGTTTCCAGGGGCAAGCTCTTGTAGAAGTGGATGCCACTCCTGCTTCCAAGCTTGTTTTAATCAGGGAGCTCCACCAAACACTGCCCACCATGCGTAGCCATTCTCACATTTGACTCATCAGCATCTCAGTGTTTGGCTTCACAGCAACAAGTTACCTCTCTACAGCAAGTGGACATAGCAAGGTTATACGACCTAGAAGAATTAGGCATTATTGTCATGACAGGAGTCCAGAATGAAGGCTGCATAGTGAAGTGGACTTGGAGAGAGGGATTGTATAACAATGAAAGAATTTTTCTTTTGCTTTTCAAACAGAAGAGCAAACTGCGGGGGCGGGGGGGGTGGAGGGGGCAGGGAGAAAAGTCCAACAATGAATGAATGAAAATCCTAAGTCTCTGTAATCATCATCATCATCATCATCTTTAAAAAAACAAAACAAAGTAAGAGAGCAGGAAGGAGGGTAAAGAGATACCAAGTCACGTGGAGATTTCTCAGGAGCCAAAGCTGAGAGGAGTCAAGGATCTATCTACCTCCAGAACCTTGAGTTGTCACTGCTGTTGTTATTGTTGTTGTTATGTGCTCTCAGGTCAGAACTAACTCATAGCTGACCCTCTAGCAGAGGACTCATTATTGACCCTCTTTCAGGTTTTCAGAGGCTATAAATTGCACAGGAGGAGATGACTCACCTTTCCCTGCAGGACATCTGCTGGCTTTGAACTGCCTGCATGTGATTGGCAGTGCAATTCCCCGCCACTCAGCCACTAATGCTCTCCTAGAGTTGGCACCCTGAACTCAGACCTCCAGCCTCCTAAATGCTGAGAAAACAAATAGGTGTTTGTTAAAGCCACCCACTGGTGGTATTTTTGTGATAGCAGCACTAGGTAACTGTGAAAGAAAAGGAACACTGAGAGTAAAAGAACTAGAAGGAGGGAGAGAGGCAAAGAGCCCTTCTGAGTGAAGGACCAGGGAGGGCAGCGTGGGGAAAGTGACATTTCCAGATGAGCTGTGACTGAGGAGTATGATGATTCCAACCACATGAGTTGGGGGTGGAGGAGAGATATGGAAAGGAAAGAAGCAAAAGACATTCAGAAAATTGGTTGGTGGGAGTAACAGGGCAAAAGAGATTGAGGTCAGATCCTTGAAGCAACTGAATGCTGTTGTAAGGAACCAGGACTTAAACATCTAAAGGCAACTAGAAGTCAATGAAGATCTCCAGTTAAAAAAAAAAATTGCATGCCATGTAAGAAGGATGATTTAGAGAATGTGCATGAATAAAGCCTAAAACAGAGGAACAGGGAGTTATCAGACCTCCTGAAAACAAAGTGACAGTGGAAAGCTGATGAATAGAAGATATAAGTGGAAGGTGACCAACAGTGACCAGCAGCTTCCATGGAAGAGGAAGGGAGAATTAAAGGCAATGTGCATTATGTGAGAAACAAGTGAGCCCTGAGTTCCCATCCCCACAGCAACTAAAGAGAATTCTTTGTCTAGTAAATTTCTTCTCCTTTTCTGACCACCAAAGGGACTGTGTAAGAAAAAGAGAGAAAGAGAGAGATGTTTATGTGATGACAAATCAGAAGTAAAGAAAAAGGAGAAGTTGAGTTGGTATGGCTAAAGGAGAGGGTGTCGGGAAGTCTTATAACAGAAGAATGCAAAATATATCAGATATAGGAGATATGAGGACAGTAAATGAGTATCCAAAGTGGACATTAAAACTTCGATCCTCTTTGATCCACGAAAGAGCAAAGAATCTGATTCACTTTTAATTATTTTTCGCTGATGAATTTTGATCCTTTAAAAAAGATTCACTCCAAAATCAGTATGTAGGATCATAGCATCAAAAGGGTAGTATGTTCTGTGGCTCAATTTTATTTGGCTTGGTTTAGTTCTGGGAAAAATGTCAAAAGAGTGAGAGATTTTAAGTTTCGTGTTGGCATGTGAATACCAAGACCCAAATAGCAACATCTAATGGACAATTCTAATTGTCACAGAAAAATAGTGACGAGTGTTGAAATGTATTTGTTCATATCCCACTAATTATAGGTAATTTTAATCAGGTCAATAGGTCAAATTTTTCATTTCTAAATACAGCTGCAGGATTAGCTCTTCAGATTTATGTTCTAAAAATTTCACCTTGCTCTAAATCTGAACTACAAAAAGAATATATGTTGTCGTTATTGTTGTTGTTAAGTGCCATCAAGTTGAGTATGATCCATAGCAACTCTATGAACAACAGCTCTGTCCTGTCCTGTGCCATCCTCACACTTCCTGACACACTAGAGCCCATTGTGGCAGTCACTGTGTCAATGCATCTGGTTAAGAGTCTTCCTTTCATATACCGACCCTCTGCCTTTTGGAGCATCATGTCCCTCTCCAAGAAATAGCCCCTTCTAGCAACAGCCCCAAAGTATGTGAAGCGAAGTTTCATCATCTTTGCCTTCAAAGAGCACTCTGGCTGCACTTTCTCCAAGACACCTTTGTTTGTTCTTTTGGGCATCCACTGGATGTTCAGTGCTCTTCTCCAACATCACAGCTTAAAGGCATCACTGCTTCTTCTGTCATCCTTATTTATAGTCTAGCTCTAGATGCAGATCAGAAAGACTATGGCCTAAATCAGACACCTCTTAGTCCTCAATGTGACATCATTACTCCTCAACAATTTGAAGAAGTCTCTCACCCCAGACTTTCCTAGTGCAATACATCTTTTGATATCCTGATCAGAAAGACAATGGCCTGAATCAGACTCATCTTAGTCCTCAATCTGACATCATTACTCCTCAAAAATTTGGAGAGGTCTCTCACTGCAGACTTTCCCAGTGCAATACATGTCTTGATATCCTGACCGCTGGGACCAAGGGTGTTGCTTATGGATCCAAGTAAGAAGTTGTCGACAGTTTTCATCTTGTCTCCATCTGTCATGATGTTGCCTATCAGTCCAGTGATAAGAATTTTTGTTTTCTTAATGTTGAGATGAAATCCATATTTAAGGCTGTATTCTTTGGTCGTCTGCAACAAGTACTTCATGGTCTACTTTCTTTCAGCAAGCAAGATTGTGTCATCTGTGTAACGCAGGTTATTGATGAGTCTTCCTCCAATCTTTATGCCACATTCTTCCCCATATTCTCCAGCCTCTCTAATAATTTGCTTCACATACAGATTGTGTAAGTATGGAGAGAGAATACAACTCTGATGCACTCCCTTCTTCATTTTAAACCATGCAGAGTTCTCTTGCTCTGTTCACACAACAGCCTCTTGGTGTTAAGTATAGGTTTCACATGAGTTCAATTAAGTGCTCTGGGATTCCCATTCTTCTCAATTGTAGCCATACCTTGTTATGATCCACACAATCAAATGCCTTTGCATAGTCTATAAAGCACAAATAAATAGACATTCTTCTGGTATTTTTTACTTTTAGCCAGGATCCAGCAATCATATCCCTGGTGCCATTTCTAAATCTGAACTATGGGAGAAAAAATATATAGCTGTACAAAAATAAATCTTACCAAGAAATGAAAAGAAACTTTTGAGATTTGATGAATAATTTGTGCTGGTGGCTGTTGTTAGGTGTCATGGGATTGACTACAACTGATAGCAACAATGTAAGAAACATTAAATTTTATTAATTGTGTCCTACTATAACTCATAGTTGGAGAAGAAAACTGAATGTCCCATGGAATACCAAAAAAAAAAACAAACAAATATGTCTTGGAGAAAGGGAAACAAAAGAGTGTTCCTTGGAGGCAAGGATGATAAAATTCTTCTCACATACTTCATGCCTATTGCTCAGAGATGCTGTTCCATGGAGGCGGACATGATGCTTGGAAAGGTGGAGGGTCAATGAAAGAGAAAAGCCTCAAACAGATAGGTTGGCACAGTGACTGCTGCAATGGGCCGTGTGTTAGGAAGTGTAAGGATGACACAGGATAGGACAGGGTTCAGATGTGGTGTTCGTAGGGTCTCTATGAGTCATACTTGAACAACCAACCCATAGCTGACCCTCTGTCAGGTTTTCAGAGGCAGTTAATCCGACAGGTAGAGATTGACCATTCTTCTGTTGTGGATATTTGAACCACATGCCTTTGGAACACAGTTATAGCACAAACTGAAAAGTTATTCATTCAAAGCTATCAGTGGTACCTCAGAAGAAAGGACTGGTAATCTGCTCCTAAAGGCTCACAACCCTCAAGAACCTGATAATGCACAGCTCTGTCCTGATGTTCTTGGGGTCACCATGAGTCATTATCAAGTCAACAGAAGTTGAGACATACATCATCTTGACTTGATTTACAAATTCAACCTTTCTAATTTTTCAATATTCAGTAGGAGAAAAGAAATGAAGAATCCAGAAATTTTATAACAGCCTCTTTTACTAATATATCCTTCTATTTTTCTCATTATCAGGTAATGAGGAACTAAAGGCAGGAGGAGTAAACTGAGGCTGTTGTCAACTGTGTAACATTAGTACATGTTCCTAGTGCTGGTAGACTAGTAGCAAGAATCTGCACTGCAATTCCGAAGTCACACAGTTTGAATCCACCGGCTACTCTGAGAGATGGATCATCTTCTTCTGTGTGCCTAACTGCAGCTGAAAACCCGCCAGAGGGTCACCTATGGGTTAGTTCTGACTTGAAGCTACACGACAAGGAATCTTAGGCCAGGACATTTTTCTCTAAAACAAATTACACTTAAATTGGCAATTCTACTTCTGAGAAAACTGTCCAAGGAACCAATCCTGAGCATGAAAATTTATCATTAAAGCAATAATTACTATTTTTAATATGGACATACTCATACTAAGTGATACATATTTATACATAAAATATAACTTAAGCTATATAAAGCAGCCAATAAAACTATATAAAGATAAATACTTCATAGTGAAACATTTGAGTAGTGGAGTAGGGACAATTTTTCCTTCTTTCTTTTTTATTTTATGCATTTCCATATTTTTCAAATTTGTGGTTGTTTTTGTTGTGGTTCTTAGGTGGCGTCGAATCAAGTATGACTCATAGAGACCCTGCAAACGCCACATCTGAACCCTGTCCTATCCTGTGTCACCCTTACACTTCCTAACACACGGCCCATTGCAGCAGTCACTGTGCCACCTGTCCATTTGAGGCTCTTCTCTTTCATCGACCCTCCACCTTTCCAAGCATCATGTCCGCCTCCATGGAACAGCATCTCTCAGCAATAGGCATGAAGTATGTGAGAAGAATTTTATCAGCTTTGCCTCCAGGGAACACTCTTTTGCTTCCCTTTCTCCAAGACATATTTGTTTGTTCTTTTGGTAGTCTGTGGGATAGTCAGTATTCTTCTCCAACTATAAATTATAGTAGGACACAACTAATAAATTTAAATTAATGTTTCTTACATTGTTGCTATCAGCTGTAGTCGACCCCATGGTACCTAATAACAACCACCACCACAAATTATTCCTCAGAAAACCTTGACTTCATCACATATCAAAAGTTTCTTTTCATTTCTTGGTAAGATATATTTTTGTACTGCTGTATTTTTTTTCCATATTTCAGGGTACACACACATATATCTATCTATCTATTTATCTATCTATCTATATATCACTATACATATATCTCATATATCTTACTCTTCATATATCATATATATATCACTATCCATTTACCATATATATATCACTATCCATATATCATATATGTATATATATCACTATATATCAAATATATATCATTATTCATATATTTTATCTATATCATCTATATGATCTATATAATCTATATCTGTATTTGTACCTGTATCTGTATCTATATCTATAATCTATAATTTATAAACTATACCTATATGTAGATAGATATCTTACTATCATTTATATACATACTAAGGAGCTCTGGTGGCCTGGTGGTAAGAAGCTGTACTGCTATCCTGAAGGCACACAGTTCAAATCCACCAGCTGCTCTGAAGGAGAAAGATGGGCAATAGCCTCCCATGTGATTTACTGCCTCTGAAAACTTGCTGGAGGGTCAGCTATGAGTCAGGTCTGACTCAATGGTACACAGCAACAACAGCATCTATATGTCTTATATATACACATGTATACACATGTATACATATATACACACATATATATACATATATGCATGCATATATGTAAACAGTGTGTGTGTGTGTGTGTGTGTGTGTGTGTGTGTGTGTGTGTATAACAATCTATATATCGGGAAACTCTGGTGGCCTAGTGGGAAAAAGCTGTGCTGCAATCCTGAAGGCATGTAATTCGAAGCCACCAGCTGCTCCATGGAAGAAGGATGGAAAGATGGACAATCTCCTCCCATGTGATTAACTGCCTCTGCATCAGTTCCAACCTGACAGTACATAACAACAACAATCTATATATCACAAGCCATGGTATTTTGTTTCTTGTGCATTCAAAAGTTAGACAATGCATAAGGAAGATCAAAGATGAATCAGTGCTTTTAAATTGTGTTGTTGGAGAAGGGTACTGAATATCCCATGGACTACCAAAAAAAAAAAAACACCCAAATTTGTCCTGAAGGAAGTGAAACCAGTGTGATCCTTAAATACAATAATGTGATAATTAGTCTCATATTCTTTGCATATGTATCAGGAGGGGCCAATCCTTGAAAAAGACATCATGGTTGGAAAACGTAGAGGGTCAGCGAAGGGAGGAAGACCCTCAGCCAGATAGACTGACATAGTGATTGTACCAATGGGTTTGAGGATGGCAGAGATCATAAGGTTGGCTTAAAGTTCACATCTGCTATTCATACGGTCACTATGAGTTGTAGCTAGCTGGATAGCACTTAACAAAAATGTTTATTTTATAAAAAAGAAGGTATACTATATTCCATCTTCCAAACTTATTCAATATAAACCTTGCTTTGCAGGGGATTTTAAAGAATCTGATGATGTTATTACAAAACAAAATGTTAACAACTTTGTGAAATGGTGTCACTCACTATTGCTCAAGGTTCTCATGGATTCCTCTGAAATTCTGTTTTGCGAAGTGCTGTGTTAGTACTTTTGACATTAAGTAAGTTTGTGGTGACTGCTCTCTAAGTCTTAAGGCCTGTTCAAACCCAACTCAACCAATTCCTTATTTGTTAAACCACATTCCTAACAGAAGCTTTGTTCAACAAACTGCACTCTAATTAACATGCACGCAATTGTTGTAGTTGAGTACCACCGAGTCAATACTAACACATAGCTGACCCTCCAGTGGGCTTTCAGAGGCAGTAAATTGCATGGGAGGAGATTGTCCATCCTTCTCTCACAGAGCAGCTGGTGGATTTGAACTGAGTGCCTTTGGGTTTGCAGCACAGTTTGGTTTTGTTTTTTTTTTTATCACTAGGCCACCTCATCTTTCAAGTTCTCAAGGGTTTAGAAGAGGCTGGTGTACCAGGAATATAATTGCTGATGTCAGATGGATCCTGGCTGAAAACAGAAAATACCAGAAGAATGTCTGTTTGTGTTTTATTGACTATGCAAACACATTTGAATGTGTAGATCATAACAAACTATCGCTAACATTGAGAAGAATGGGAATCTTAGAATATTTAATTATGTTTTTACAAAACCTATACCTAGACCAAGAAGCTGTCCTCACAAAGCAAGGGACTGCGTGGTGTACAATCAGGAAGGGTGTGAATCAGGATTGTATCTTTTCTAAATACTTTTTCAATATGTATGCTGATAAAATCATTCAAGATCGATTCTGTGAAGAATGTGACCTCAGGTTAGGGGAAGATTCTGCAACAACTTGCATTATGCAGATGACACAACCTTGCTTCCTGAAAGTGAGGAAGACTAGACACACTTGCTGCAGAAGATAACAGATTACAGTCTTCGTTATAGACAGCATCGCAACATCAAGAAAATAAATCCTCACCACTGAACCAAAAAACAACATCATGGTAAATGGAGAAAAAGACTGAAACTGTCAATGATTACATCTTACTTGGATCCACAATCAACACCTTTGGTAGTAGCAGTTGGGAGATCAGGAGATGTTTTGCTTTGGGGAAAGCCCACTGTCAAGGATCTTTCCAAATTATTGAGGAGCATTTATGTCAGTTTGAAGAATAGAGTATGGCTGATTTAGGCCAGGGTCTTTTCAATTACTATGTCTGAGAGCTAGACAGTGAATAAGGATGATAGAATTCATACCTTTGAGTTGTGGTGTTAGAGAAGAGCACTGACTATTCAATGGACTGCCAAAAGAACAAACAGAAATGTCTTGGGAAAGTATACCCAAAGTGCTCTTTGGAGGCAAGGATGGTGAAGCTTTATCTCACATACTTTGAGTAAATTGCTAGGAGAGGCTATTTCTTTGAAAAGGACATCAGGCTTGGAAAAAAGTTGAAGGACTTTGAAAGAGAGGAAGACTGTCAACTAGACAGATTGACACAGTAACTGTAGCAATAGGCTTAAGTGTGTCAGAGACAATGAGGATAGCACAAGATAGGAGAGAGTTCAGGTCTGTTGTACATACGGTCCCTATGACCTACATGAATCATACTCAACGGCACCTAGCAACAGCATATATCACTGCCTTACTCTTATTGCATAGAGTCAGAACTGACTCATAGCTGATCCTTCACTGGTTGTCAGAGGCAATTGCCCATCTTTCCTCCCAAGAAATAGCTGGTGGATTGGAATCACCAGCCTTTGGTTTGGAAGTGCAATTCCCTCTCTCTATATCATGTATAACATATACATTATACTAAGGCTGAATCTACCCAAGATGATTAAACATTCAAAAGTCCGTTTCATTTGACTCCTAGCAACCCAGTACATGTCAAGAATAGAACTCTGTTCTATAGATAGGGTTTTCAATGGCTGCTTTGCAGAAGCAGATTTCCAGGCCTTTCTTCCAAGGCACTTCTAGAAGAACTTGAACCTCCAACCTTTCAGTTATCACCAAGTAAATTAACTATTAGCACCACCCATTCATGGTTGTTGTTACGTGGCTTTGAGTCAGAACCAACTTGCAGTTGACCTTTCAGTGCTTTTCAGATGCTGTAAATCACTTGGGAGGAAGTGATCCTCCTTTCTCCAGTCATAGCCCCTAGTGGATTAGAACTGCTTGCCTTTGAGCTGGAAGCTAAACTCCATACCATTTTTTAGGCTACTAGAGCTTGCACCATTCATTATTGATGGGTAAATAAAGAAGGTAAATCAAATGTTAAACAAAATTGAAAGCAAAAATAAATTTAGGACAATCTGGGTTTAGGCTAAAATATAAAATTCAAGACTAACGATACAGCAGTCTGAAAAGGAGAACTTAAAAATGCAAAGCCATTTTAAGACATTATGTAGTAGGTTAGCATTCAGAGAGCAGGTTGTACACCAGGTTAGCAGGAAGTAAACTTTTCTTTTTCCCCCACAAAGCCGGACTATAAATGATCTGATGTCTATAAAATAAAGCATTTGCTAAGCATCTGTCTTGCTTTTTTATTTTTCTATTTAAGCCAAGAATATTTTTGCCGTGCCTCTTATATATGGATTTCTCTTATATGTGGCCCTTTTAGCTTTGCATTTATTAAACTGAAAAAATGATTGGCTAGGCCACAATCTTACAAAAGAATTTGGTGACCTAGTGGCAAAAGTTGCACTGCAATCCGAAGGCACACAGTTAGAGGCCGCCAGCGGCTCTGCAAGAGAAGATGGGCATTCTCCTCCCATGTGATTAACTGCCTCTGAAAACCCAGTGGAGAGTCAGGTATGGGCCAGTTCTGACTTGATGGTACACAGAAACAACAACAACTCAAACAGGATACATAAAGCCATAAAACAGGCTTAAGTGACATGATCTTGCCAGGCAAACAAAGTGACTGTGGCCTACCAAGGTGGAAAGACCAGGCCTTGAGAGTATCTAGGAGTACATCGACGTAAGGGAGATCTGGTGGCCTAGTAGGTAAGGATTTGCTCTATCAACCCAAAGACACATGATTTGAGTCCACCAGCAGCTCTGGGAAAGAAAGATGGCAACCTCCTCTTATGTGGATTTATAGTCTCTGAAAACCCACTAGAGTATCACCTGAGTCCGTCCTGACTCAACGATACATAAAACAACAAGCTGATATAAGAACAGAAGTTCAAGGAGACTTCACTACCATTAAGACAAGCCTAGAGCAAAGTGTGTCTTTCAAACCCAGGGTTCCTATGCTAAGAACCTCCTCGATACGGGTAAGAGAGTGACAGACAGAGAGAAAGCTAGAACATGGGACACAGCACAATATAGTGAGAAAACGCTTCAATCACAGCAAAGCCTAATAGCAGAGAAACAGCAGCAACAGTGTTGAGTGCCAGGAGTAAGAAGAGCAGCCCAAGGGGACTACAGTGGCTTCCAGTTCCCATGGAGCCAGAGAGAGCCAAGTGCCTTCAGGTGGAAGGCTTATTGGAAGAGTGGAATACCTTGACACACTTTTCAGCACAGCTAAATCTGATGGATCTTGGCTGGAAAAAAAGAGACTATCAGAAAGATGTCTGTCTTTTGTTGACTATACAAAACCATTTGAATGTGTAGAGAATAACAAATTATGGCTAACATTGATAAGAATGGGAATCTGAGAACACATAATTATGCTCATGCAAAACTTATGCCTAGACAAAGGATCTATTGTGTGAACAGAGCAAGAGAATGCTGCATGGTTTAAAATCAAGAAAGATATGCATGAAAGCTATATCCTTTCTCCATGCCTACTCACACGGTATGCTGAGCAAATCATGAAGTTAAGGAGTTGGACTACATGAATAAGAATGTAGCATCAGGATTGAAGAAGACTCATCAACAACCTGCTTTATGTAGATGACACAGCCTCGACTGCAGAAAGTGAAAAAGACTTGAAATACCTACTTCAAGAGATCAAAGACCAACTTTCAACATGAGTTACATCTCAACATCAAGGAAACAAAACTCCTCTCCACTGGACCGATAGGCAACACTGTGATAGGTGGAGAAAAGACAGAAATTTAAGAGTGATATATGATAGCATATGATTATCACAGGAATCCAGAATTAAGGTTGCACAGTGGAGTGCATTTGGGGCGGG
>NW_006399791.1:2566040-2568854 GCF_000299155.1 Elephantulus edwardii
GCCTTCGTTCATTAGTGTTCAAAGCCTCAAACCTGTTCCTGAGATGGTTCTGAAATTCAGGTGGGATAGACTCAAGGTCATATTTTGGTTGCCTCGGATTTGGTTTAATTTTCCTCAGCTTGAGAAAGGTTATTGATGATAATCCTGATGCTGCATTCTTCTTCACAGAATCAACCTTCTCAAATAATTTGCTCAGCATACAGTTAAATCAGGTATGGAGAAAGGATACAACCCTGACGCACACCAGTCCTAATTTTAAATCATGCAATGTTGCCTTGCTCTGTTTGCACAGCAACCTCTAGGCCTAAGTATAGTTTTTGCACAAGCACGTAAGTCCTTTGGGATTCCTATTCTTCTCAATGTTAGCCATAATTTGTTATGATCCACACAGCCAAATGCCTTTGTATAATCAACAAAGCACAAATGGATATTCTTCTGGTATTCATAATTTTCTGCCAGGATCCATCTAGCATCACGATGATAACCCTGTGCCATGGCCTCTTCTAAATCCAACTTGAACATCTGGCAGTTCTCTATATACGGTGCTAGCCATTTTTTAATGATCTTTAGCAGTATTTTGCTTACATATGATAATGACATTGTTCGATAACATTCACATTTTGTTGAAACCCCTTTCTCGGAAATGGGAACAAATATGCATCTCTTCCAGTCAGTCAGCAAGAAAGAATCCCGTTTCAGATCATGAATGCTATGAGGAAAATCATACAGGATAAAGGTACTGAGGCTGGGGAGGTCGAAGAAGGCACTTAGAAACATAAACGACTTAGGAAAGATGTCTCTGAAAAGGTGAGATTTGAACAGAAACAGGATAAGTGAGGAGACAGAAGCTGTGTGACCATATAGGAGGAAAGTCCTAAGGGGAAACAGTAGCAATGGTGAAGACCATGGAGGGAATGAGTGTCCTGTCTGAAGGGGAGCATAAGGGAAAACAGGGTAGAACATAGTAAATTGGGGCAAAAGTAACAGGAGATAAGCTGAGAAAAGTAGACAGGGAGTTGGATCATGTTACTGTAGTCATAACGAGGAATTTAATCTTATCTAAGAGTGCTAAGAGTAATAGGAACCCATCCTATGATTGTAATAAGGGATTTAGGCAGCATACATTGCATTTTTAAAAATTCACTATGGATATTAGCTGAAGAATGGATGACAGGCAATGAAAATGGACAAAAAGAGATCGAGGATATTTTGCAGAAGTCTAGGGAAGAGATGATTATAGATTGCTTTAGGATAGAAAAAGTGGAATGATAAGGACCAAAAAAAAAGTGAACTGGGGAGGGGGAAGGAAGGAGGGAGAGGGAGTAAAAATGTGCAATGAACAAATGAAAATCTAACTTTTCTGCAAACTTTCATTAAAATCACAATTAAAATTTAAAAAATTTATTTTTTTTAAAAAAGGAAGTGCTGGCTGGATACTGCATCTATTTCAAAGGATTAGCAGAAAAAGTGTCTCCTTTCTGTTGAATGTGGATGATGTTAACATAACAATAGTAATTCTATAGAACAGAGTAAGATTCTCCCTTAGAGTGTAGTTTCAAAGAATCGATCTGTACAGAAGCAAATTGCTGTATCTTCCTCTGTGGAGCAGCTGGTGGGTTCAGTTGCTGGTCTTTTCAGTTAGTATCCAGTCACTTAACCATTGTACCACCAGGGTTCCTTTCAAGGAGAAGGGAGTGAGCAGTCAGGGAAGGGGAAATCAATCTGTTTTGCATAGCTAACTTTGAGATGGCTCTTATTCCGAGGAAGATGTCATGTGAACTATTAGATGTCGTATGGGCAATTAGATTATATAGATCTGAGAGAAGAGATCAGAGGGAGGGATATAAATTTATGAACATCAGTGGTCTTGAAAGGCATAAAAATGGCTGGGATCAATGAAACATGGGTTTGAGGGTAATCTACTGCCCTTGGTTCAGGAGCCACTTGGATATATAAAGCTTTAATGTGATTATTTTAGTATTTTAAAATATTTTTACTTTTATACCTACATCATGACTCTTAAGTTAATAAATATATAACCTCAACATTGCTTGCCAAAACTGAGGAGGACCTGGGGCATTTGCTGTCAATGGTCAAGGATTGAAGCCTTCAATATGGATTGAAGCTTAACATCAATAAAACAAAGGTTTTCACCACTGGACCGATTCGCAGCATCATGATGGATGGTGAAGATATTGAGATTGTTAACAGTTTCCACTTGCTTGACTCCAAAATCAACACCCTTGGCACCAGCAGTCAGGAAATCAAAAGACGAATTGCACTGGGAAAATCAGCTGGCTGTCAGGGACCGCTCCAGAGTACTGAAGAGCAATGATGTCAATCTGGAGACTAAGGTGTGCATAATCCAGGCCATGGTCTTTACAATTGCTTGCTATGCATTGGAAAGATGGACAATGACAAGGATAGAAGTTGAATGGATGCCTTTGAGTTGTGGCTCTGAAGAAGAATATTGTATACACTGTGGACTGCTAGTAGAACAAACAAGTTCGTCCTGGAGATGGTAAACTGAGGCTGCTCCTTGGAGGCAAGGAATTTGGAATTCCATCTGATATAATTTAGGCACGTTGCAAGGAGGGACCAGTCCTTAGAGAGGGACATCAGCTTGGGAGGGTAGTGGGACAGCAAAAGAGAGTAAGATCCTCGATAAGATGGATTGGCTCAGTGACTAGAGTAATAGGGGTAGGTGTAACAAAGACAATTAAGTTATCTCAAGATAGAGCAGGGTTCAGAGTTGCTGTACATTGGATTGCGATGAGTCACAAGCATCTAGATGGCACATAACAATGAATATAT
>NW_006399791.1:2568954-2570278 GCF_000299155.1 Elephantulus edwardii
TCTTTTGCTTTTCAAAGAGAGGAGCAAGGGGGGTAAAGAAAAAAGTGCAACAATGAATGAATGAAAATCCAAAATCTCTGTAATTCTTTTTAAAAAGACAGAAATTATCAACAATTTCATCTTACTTGGATCTGCAATCAACATCCAGAGTAACAATAGCCTAGAAATCAAAAGATGTGTTGCATTGAGAAAATCTACTGTCCAACACCTCTCCAAAGTGTTACAGAGCAGAGAGGTGAGTTTAAAGACTAAGGGGCACCTTATCCAAGCCACAGTCTTTTCAATTACGTGTTCTGCATTTGAAAGTTGGACTATGAATAAGGATGACAGAAGAAAATTTGATGCCTTTGGTTGTAGTGTTGGAGAAGAGTACTGAACATCCCACAGACTAATAAAAGAACAAATATGTCTATATTGGAGAAAGTATGACCAGGATGTTTCTTGGAGGCAAATTTTGGGCATGCTGTTAGCAGGAGCCTATCCTCAGAAAACTGCATCACACTTGGAAAGATGAAGGAACACTTTCAAAAAGATTGATTGATATAGTGACTGAATCCCTGTATCAGGTATATTAGAGATGATGAGAATGACACATGACAGGGCACGTTTCAGATCTGTTGTTCATAGGATTGCTATGAATAGGCTTGATGGCTCTAAACAACAATAACAACATGGAGTTGTAGACTTATCCAAGCAGCACAGAGGTTTAGAAAGGCCTAACAGTGGACAAAGCAGAGAAGTGGTCCAGTAATAAATGTAAAAAGAGAAAACCCAGAAGTAAACAAGGTCAAAGTCAAATACAGACAAAAGAGGAATGAGCTGGCTTTGTACACAGCTTAAAAAAAAAAAAAAGTTACCTTGGTTGAAAGTTGTCCTCATTGAAGAATTGCATATTGTCTCCTGAGTTGTATCCTGTTACATCCGAGTTATTCTGACACCAAATTATAGACTCTCTTTCCTAGTAAACCACATAATCATGATTGTGATCAGAGTTCTGTATGGACACTGCAACGAAATTTCAATCCCAGCAGAAAAGCAGAGAGTGACATGGAGTTAAGGAGAAACAAGAGATGGAGGAAGAAATTGATGTTAGAAATGGGGGAGGGAAATTTGGAGCATGGATATATTGACCCCTGCCTCTTAGGAATTAACTTAGTGCTAGTCCTGCTTCTTGGAGAGGATTAAACCAAGCTGCTCCTTGGAGGCAAGGATTCTGGGGCTTCGTCTCACATACTTTGGACATGTTGCCAGGAGGGCCGGGTCCTTGGAGAGGGACATCATGCTTGGGAGGGTGGAGGGACAGCGCAGGAGGGGAAGACCCTCT
>NW_006399791.1:2579068-2582551 GCF_000299155.1 Elephantulus edwardii
AAATGTTGTTGTTATGTGCCATCTAGTTACCTGCAACTCATAGCAACCCTTTGTACAACAGCCCAAAACCCTGCTCTATCTTGTGTCAATCTTATTGTCTCTGACACACCTACGCCCATTACCCCAGTCACTGAATCAATCCATCTCATAGAGGGTCTTCCTCTCTTGAGCTCTCCCTCTACTCTCACAAACATAATGTCCCTCTCGTATCATATAATATATACTAGATAGATATATATTGTCAAATCTACTGCCATTTAGGGAGTTCTGATTGCCTAGTAGTAAAAATATGAAGCAGGAGTGGCATCCACTTCTGAAATGGCTTGCTTCCAGAAACTCTGTGAACATGGAGAAATGACCAAAGTTATCAAAGTCTTTCGTTCATAGGGTCAGTGTGAGTCATCTATGACTCGACAGCACTTAACAACAACAACAGTGGTAAAAAGCTGCACTGCATTCCTGAAGGCATGTGGTTCAAATCTACTAGCTACACCATGGGAGAAGGATGGGCAATCTCCTCCTGTGCGATTAATTGCCTCTGAAAACCCACTATGGGTCAGCTATGGGTCAGTTCTGACATTGAGCTGTTTCTGACTCATAGCAACTCTGTATGAGAGTACAGAACTGGCCTGATAGGGTTTATAAAACTATAAGTCATTACAGAAGCAGAAAGCTCATCTTTTTCCCACAGAGCACTTGGTGGGTTCAAAGTATGCATCTCATGGTTATTAGACAAGTGCTTTATGTACAGCATCACCAAGCATCCTTTTGTATAGATTACATTTTTATGTGTGTTATCAATAATAATATTAAACTTGAAGTGGGAAAAGGAAAGCAGCTGTTTTTTATTCCTTTCCAGTCTGTAGTGGTCCCAAGTACGTAAGAATTGAACTGTGCTCCATGGAGTTTTCAGTGACAAATTGTCAGGTCTTTCCTCTAAAGCACCTGTGTGGATATCTAAAGACATTGGAATAAGAGTGAAGAATGTAAACATCTTGGGAACACATGCACCTCCCACACAATCAACAGAAATGCAAGGTCGACAAGAAATAATCACCAAAATTAGAGAAACCTTTTCTGAAGACTTCATGTGACTCAGAAACTACCCAGCCAAATTATCTTGGCAGCAACAGGACAGCGGTGGGCAAGGGGGCAAGGCTAAAAGAGTCACATCCCCAGAAATACTGCCTCTGCCAATCTCTTAGTTTGTGGGTATCTGGCCTCCACAGAACATTTCCAATTAGACCCTTGGGAATTATCATCGGTAGGATTATTTTCAATATATCTTAGAGGAATCTAAGGGGTCTCAGCATCAGCCATGGTCTCTGACTCCCATGCCATGAACTTCATGTTAGAGACTAGAGGCATCCTTGCTCCTAAAGGGCATCCTTAATTCTCACACTTCATCAGTGATCTCTCTAGATACAGATATCCCTTCTCCAATGCTGTTTTAGCCTCAAGGTGGGGTTGACTATATAGGTGCAAATCAACAACATAGTGTGGAATATCTCTTAATTTATAGAAGAGTCAGTCAGTCCACTGAAACGTCCTGCTGGCACCTTGGGGAAGACACAACAAAACCTTAGGACAACAATATATGTTTGTGAGACCTATTCATATTGTTGCTCAAAGCTACAATTCATTTATTTTATCACTATCTACCAGTGATTCTCAACCTTTAACTTATATCAGAATACCCTGAAGAATGTGTTAAAATAGTGGTGAGAACCACATCCAGAATTTCTGATTCAATAGGTCTGAGGTAGGACCCACAAACTTCGATTTTTAACACATTTCTTGTTAAACCATATTGATACGCTGATCTGTGGTCCATGCTTTGAGAATCACTACTGTATTTTTTTTTCTGGTACAGTGTGTGTGTGTGTGTGTGTGTGTGTATTTTTGGTATATTATTTGAATATGCCATGATTTATTTCTATAGTCTGTTACTGGTAGACCAGGAGCCCTGGTGGCTCAGTGGTTAAGTGCTGGCCTGTTAACTGAAAGGTTGGTGGTATACCAAAGGACTAGTAGACTCTGCAGACCAATCTCCACTACCCTGCAACCAGAAGAACTAGATGGTGACCTGTACTAACTCTGACCACAATAGAAGGTCCTGAGCAGAGTAGGAGAAAAATGTAGACCACATTCCAAAATTATAAAAAAGATCAGATCTGTTAGTCTGATAGAGGCTAGTGGACACTCTAAGACTATGGCCCTTAGACACGCTCCAGCCTGGAACTGAGCTGATTCTGAGGGTTCAATTTTCAGCCAGACAATAGTATGTTCCTCCAAAGAGGAACATACTTGATAATATCAACCATATGGAGCCAGTGAGGCAACAGTTGCCCAAAACAATGTTCAGAAAGCAGAAAGAGGTTGGAAAGGACCAAGGGAAATCGAGAACTCAGGGAAGAAGTGGGAAGAATTCTCTTACACTGAGGGGATTGCAACTACTGTCACAAAATAAAATGTAAGTTGTTGAATGGAAAATGAATTTTTTCCTCAGCTTTGCCCAAACTACAATTAAAAGTTCAGGAGGGGAGGAAAAAATATCAATTCTAAATTTCTAGCTCAAATTTTTAAAATTTGAAGAAAACAGAAAGAGTGATAGAAAGAATGATGGTTTTCACACACACACACACACACACACACACACACACCCCAACCCACTCATCAAGAAAAGAAGCAGTTGCTGCTTGCATAGATTGCAGCCTGGGAAACTCGAAGGGTGGTTTTACAGCCTCAGGAAACCCACCAGAAGGTCAGCGATAAGGTGGCTCTGGCTCCACAGAAATGAGTTTGAGTATTTTGAGTGTGACTTACTGACCAGCTCATTGATGTGTAATCCAAGCAGACTCATGGATGGTTCTTCAGTGGTTTTCAGAGTCACAGGGAGAGTAAATCACAGGATAGAGAATTGCCCATCTTCTTCCCAAAGAGCAGCTGGAGGATTCCAACCAACGGCCTTTGGATTAGCAGCACAACTCCTTACTCACAAAAATACCAGAGCTCCCTTTTGAGTGTTGTTGTTGATGTTGTCAAGTGCGATTGAATCAAGTCTGACTCAGGGTAAGCCTACAAACAGCCGACGTGAGCCCTGCCCTATCCTGTGCCATCCCCATCACCTCTGACACACTAGAGGCCATTGCTAAAGTCACCATGTCAATCCATCTCATTGAAGGTCTTCCTCTCTTTCACTGGCCCTCCTTCTCCCAAGTTCAATGAAGAGCATTATTAAACCTCAAACTCAAATTCACTGCTATCACCTTGGAAGTGATAACCCTCCAGCAGGTTTTTAGAGACTATAAATTACATGGAGTTTGCCCACCTTTCTCCTTCAGGGACACTGGTGGATTTGAAACACCAAAGAGGCAGCAACTTTAACCTAGCAGTGCACCTCCCTACAGACTATGCTACTATAGTTCCCTATTGTTGTTGTTGTTGTTGTTATGTGCCGTCGAGTCGCCTGCGACTCATAGC
>NW_006399791.1:2582651-2586288 GCF_000299155.1 Elephantulus edwardii
TGCGGTTGGCGCAGGATAGAGCAGGGTTTAGAGCTGTTGTGCATAGGGTCGCTATGAGTCGGAAACGACTCGATGGCACATAACAACAACAACAAGTCCTGCTTCTTATCCTGGATGTAGATAGGTTGTGATGCTAGATTACAATATATATTCAGGTAATTCTTAAGACATTACACATCTCAGCTTGGTTTGACAACATCACTGGGTTCCCCATTATGGAAATGAACTTTAGAGTATCACCTGTAATGTCCAACATGTTGAGGGCAAAACTTTGTCAAAAGCATTATAATTTGAACTTGAAATATATATTGGGGTCATTGTTCCAGTTTGCTTATTTTGGTTAGGAATTTGGAGTAGAAAAAGGAAGGACTTAGAATCTATGTCTGGTTCTGGTTTCCCATAATGCACCCCAAACTAGACTGATATGTACTATGGCCTTGTTAGTTGGCTTCCTGCTCTCGGGGTGGAGCCAAGCCATAGGGCAGAGCAGGGAAGGATGTACTCTCCCCAGTGCTGAGGGGGCTCAGTTTCTCTAGCAACACATCAGCTTCCAGAAACTTACCACTAAACAAAACAGTTGTAGCTTGAAAGATGGACTGATCAGAATCCAAGAATACAGATCACATTGTGTCCTGGTGGGTGACCTCGGGGATGGATTTATGTGTGCTAGGCGATTACTAGGGAGCACTCATGACCTAGTGCTAAGGAGTTGTGCTGCAAATGCAAAGGCACGTGGTTCAAATCAACCAGCTGCTCTCAAGGAGAATGATGAGCAAGCAACTCTCCTGCAATTTACAACCTCTGAAAGCCGCCTGGAGAGTCAGTTAGAAGGTGGCTCTCACTTAACCACACAAAACAACAGGAAGAAAAAACTGCCTCAAAGCAGAGGAATGGGAATGATGGGAAGCAAAGGGCCCAGGAGCACATAGATAAACAAAGAAACTGCACAAATTCCCAGCCCCTCCTAGGAGGTAGCTTGTTTCTCTCTCCTTTCAAGTCCGTCTTGTCCACAAGCTCTTCTGCTGACTACCCCGACCTGCTTCCGTTCTCTGTTATTGGCTATATGCTGAGTTCCATCACTCTTGACCTCTGACCACCATAAAGTCAGGCTGTGGGATTCCTGAAGGCTTCAGCTGTTGTCAGAGACAAGCAGTTCTTCCCTTTGATCACAACTCAAAACTTAGGAATCAGTCAAAAAATTGTTTCATGTCCTTTTCTCCAACATCTAATCATCCACCGGATTTTAACATTTTCTGACTGGAGGACAAAAGACCCTGGTTTGGTCCTTTGCCTGGATATGGAAAGTAAGTTGACCAATCAAGATGATTTTGTTTCCCAAAGTTGAGGACAACCAGGGGCTGCAGAGGCCTTACATTTGTTGAACTAACCTCAGGAGGGCAAGAGGTATATGATGCATTCATACATATTCATCATTTGGATTGTCATAACTATATGCTAAAGCCAAAGTCATGCATATTCATTGAGATGCAAATTCAGTGGCAAAGGGATGCTAGGCCTTGGCGTGCTCTCTTTTGAAACCTCAAGGACTGAGGAGAACATTCATGCACACAAGCAAGTACAGCCTATTCCTGGGTGTGATGGAAGGCTTAAGGTCCCAGGACTTCTTCCAGTGGAAAAGGCGTGATGAATGGCTACAGTATTATCCTTTCTGGTTATAATAAGTGTGTCCTAAACTACCAGGCACTCCTTGGGTAGAGATGTCATGGAAAAGTATTTACTTCCTTGGAAACCCCACGGGGCTCTTCGACCTTGTCCCATCGAATTGCTATGAGCTGGAATCCCCTTGATGGCAGTGGGGATCCTTCTATGTATAGGTTATCATTTCTGTGAATCATACTAGCAAATCATTGAATTCAAATGTGACAGAGAGGGAGACCAGAAAAGAGGTTGATATTAGGTGATTTGGCAAGGGTAGAAGTACTGTCTTAAAGGAAACTCAACTCTGAGTGGTTAGGGTCATAGAAAAAGTGTTCTGTGGGTACCTGGTGTTAGAATGATGGAGTAAGAAAGTGAGGAAATGAGTTATCTCCGTATTTTGTAAATTAGCCTGATGTTGGTTATTATTCACACATCCTATGATTCTTCATGCCCCGAGACATGCTCTCTTCAGGCTTTCATGCTTTCTTAGATGTGACTCTCATCACATTCATCTTCTTATGAGTCAGGACCATCTCTAATTAGTATTTCTAACTCTGAGTCCTGGTATCATTCTTGGCTCAGAGTCGGTGCTTGAGAATTTTTTGGTAAGAATGTGGTCCACACAATTTTTGTATTATATGCTCCTTCCCTTTATATTCCTGCCAACATCTTCATCACCTTTTGACTGTTATTGTTATTAGTCACCATTGAGTCCATTACAACTAATGAATGACCCCCTCATGTGTACAGAATAGACCTGTTCCAAGGGTTTTCAAGGATATCCTCTTCTGGAAGTAGATCATACCTCAGTTCTAAGAAACCTCTTTGGTGAGTTTTAACAACCAATCTTTCCGTTAGTAATTGAGCTCAAACTTCTACATCATCAACTAAGCACTTGTTATGTTATGGAATTGGAACTGGCTCGTAGCTGACCTTCCAGTAGGTCTTTAGAGGGAGTAAGTCACACAAGGAGAGACTATCATTCTCCCTCAGAGCAGCTGGTGGATTTGAACTGTGAGCCTTTGAGTTGGCAGCATATCTCCTTACTACTAGGCCACCTCAACTAGATGATGTTGTTGCTGTTGGGTATAGTTGAGTCAAGCATGATTCATAGTAACCTTACAAACAACAGATCAGAGCCTTGTCCTATTCCATACCATCCTCATCATCTCTGACCTACTAGAGCCCATTTCAGTGGTCACTGTGCCAATCCACCTAGTTGAGGGTCTTCCTCTCCTTCATCAAGCATCACGTCCCTTTTCAAGGACTAACCTCTCCTAGCAACAGGCCCAAAGCATGTGAGACAAAGCTTTATCATCTTTGCCTCCAAAGAGCACTCTGGCTGCACATTTTCCAAAGCATATCTGTTGTTCTTTTGGCAGTCCATGGGATAGTCAGTACTCTTCTCCAACACCACAGTTCAAAGACATCAATTCTTCTTCTGTCATCCTTATTCATTGTTCAGCCCTCAGCAGCACAGCAAGTGACTAAAAAGACCAGGTCTTGAATTGGGTGCACCATAGTCCTCAAACTCATATTTATTGCTCCTTAATAATTTGGAGAGGTCATTGACCACAGGCTTTCCCAGTGCAATATCTCTCCTGATCTCCTGACTGCTAATATCAAATGTATTGATTGTGGATCCAAGTAAGATGAAGTGGTTGACAGTTTCAATCTTTTCTCTATCATGACGTTGCTTATGGATCCAGTGGAAAGGATTTTTGTTTTCTTGATGTTGAGATGCAGTCCATATTGAAGGCTGCTGTGTTTGATCTTCCACAGGAAGGGCTTCAAGCCCTCCTCACATTCAGCAAGTAACATTGTGTTATCTGCCTGTTGTTGTTGTTGTTATGTGCCGTCGAGTCTCTTGCAACTCATAGCGACCCCTATGTACAACAGCCCTAAACTCTGCTCTGTCCTGTGCCAATTGCACTGTCTCTGACACTCCCATTCCAATTATCCCAGTCACTGAATCAAT
>NW_006399791.1:2595638-2609911 GCF_000299155.1 Elephantulus edwardii
TGCTGGTGCCAAGTTCCCTATAGGACCAGTAATAATTTAAATCAACTCCATAGCAATGAATGTAAATAGTGAATATGTCAGTGATGTATTATCCATGAATGTCCTTAAAATTCATTGAATTGTATTTTTCAAGGAAGGCTCTTCCTTTATAAGAAAGTCTGAAAATATCCACATTCTCCTCAAATTACAAAATCCTGTACCAAACTGTCCACTTGATGTGTCTACACCTCCATGTCTTCAAACTCTGTGTCTCTACAACAGAACACTATTTAAAATGAACTCTGACAATAGCGGACTTCTATTTAAACCAACCAAGCTCTCTTTGTTATCTACTAGACAAAGCCCACATCACCATCATGCAAGACCCCTCATGACTTGATAGCCAACCACCCAGACCATCTTTATTCCTAGCCATCACTTCCACAGGCTCCTGATATCTGGTGGCCTAGTGGTAAGGAGTTGTGCTGCCAACCCAAAGAGGTCAGTTTGAATCCCCCGGCAGCTATGTGGTACAAAGACGGGCAATCTCCTTCTGCATGATTTACAGTCTCTGAAGAACTGCTGGAGGGTCAGTTATGGACAGTTCTGATTGGAAGACACATAACAACAATGTCCCCAGGCTCTTGGACTCTCTTCTATGTGAAGTGCTGTGCAGCATTTTAGAGTTGCAAAAGTGATTTTGCATATGTCAGCCCACCGCTGCCATCTATTTTCAAGTTGTGGTAGCATAATCCATAGAGAGTTGTGCTGCCAATCTGAAAGTAACCAGTTCAAATCTATGAGTTGCTCCAAGGGAGAAAGATGGGCAATCTCCTCCTGTTTGATTCACAGCCTCCAAAAACTCACTGGAGGATCAGCTAGGAGATGGCTCTTACTTAACAGCAATAAGTTTGAATTTTAATCTCATTTCTCAAAGCAACTACCAAGAGGAGACAAGACCAGTCATTAGTATTCTCATGTTACAGATTAAAAAAAAATGGAAGCCTGAAAATGTAAGGTGATGTCGAAAGTCATAGCTGGAGTGAAGTCAAATCAAAAGCTAAGCACTCCCATACCTGTGAATGCACTTAAAGTTCACAGCAAAGACAGGTGATCCCTCGTAGTAAAAATAAAAAGGTGAGGAGAGGGGGTTGCTGAATGAAAAAAAAATGCTTTAAGTGTTTTTTAAAAGTCAGAATAAGTAACACATGGACGTTCTGTTGGTTTGTTTTAAAGACTGTCATTGTTCTTTAAATGTCCAGTTCTATATGTTTATTCTTCCTTGCCTGCTGCCCAAAACGCCAGATGCCTTGAAAGTCACACACTACAGCATGTCTAAATGTTGGCCCCATTAAGCAGGCAACTTTTGGTCCCTGACACTTGCAATTACCAAAAATAATTGTGCGGTACTTAAGAAACCTACAATGCTTCAGTGAGCACATGGGCAAGGCAGTATGCTAAATGTCAATTAACAAGAATAAATATAACAAATGTGCTACTACCAAGCTCTCCCTTGCACGGCTCCTATTAGAAAATACACACTCCTGTTTCCTGTCCCTTATTTCAGGATTAAAAAGTGAGGAGCATTAATAAGCTGCCTTACAGGACTCATTTATTGCTGTTATTGTTGTTGTGTGTGCCCTTGAGTAGGAATCAACTCATAGTTGACCCTCCAGAGACTTTTCAGAGGCAGAAGATGGCACCAAAGGGCCTTACTCAACTTTCTCCCAGAGAGCAGCTGGTGGATTCTAACTGTGTCCCTATGGGTTGGCAGTGTAACTCTTGACTCATGAAGCCACCAGACCTCCCCAGGGAAATCTATTTACTAAAGTCAAACCCTCTACTGGTGACTTGATCCCAGCTCATGTAGACCTTCCAGTAGATTCTGAGACTAAACCTCTATGGAAGGAAGCTGCCCTACTCATTGACATTTCTGTTAACAAACTCATCACCATTGAGTGAATTCTCACTCTTGGTGACCCTGCACTGAGTTTTTTTACTAGAAGAGACTGCGCATTTTTCCTCCTCCCAGGAAACCGCTGATCTTGTGATGAGCAGCTCAGTATGTAACGCACTCCACCACCAGTGCTCTCTGTATTTGTAGTCTGGCCAAGTGTTCCTCCAAAGAGCCCCCAGGACAGCCCCTGTCCACTCTGGGAATTCCAGGCTCTTCTCTGCATTGTGTGTACCATCATTGACCCCTTTCCAAGGCTTCTCCACTCTCCCACCACACCAAGAGTTTGACACTCACATTCTAAAAAGAATAAATTTGGCCCCAGGCTTAAAATGTGCCATCTCTAGATGCCCCGCTTGTCCCTTTACAAAGGTTCCTGTGTGACTATCCCGTGTCATCTACTGGAAATACACCACCTCCAATGTCTCAAGTTCTCACACTCCATGCTTTGTACCTTTTTCATCATAGATATTAGACCACATGGGATTTTACAGGTCATCTCTGTATGATTAGGAATCTTCTCTCTGTGTGTGAACTTCTGGAGGAAGAGCACTTTACCTGCTGTTCATGCCATTTCAAGTCTCTCATGCTCTCTGTAAGCTCTGATTCCTCACATTCACAGGGCTAAGTTCAACTACTCCACTACCACCTTGCCCTCCAATTGAAAGGGACTTTTCCAAGGTCTTCTTCCAGCTTCCCATTCCCCATCAGAATCCTCTTCTTCCGCTTTGCAGCATGGATCCTTCCTAATAGGCCCGGGATTTCAACAGAAAGGTGACGTCCTGGGTCTGCTTCTTCTCCCCAGGACTAAGATGTCCCTCTAGATGTTTTCTGGCCTCTGATGTAACGTTCATCTTCCCCCACTAGTATTTCTTCTGGGCCCCGCCCTGTTGGTTCTATCCAGGTAGATGAACAAGATGGTGCCATGAAATGACTTGAATTGGGGCAGTTGCCAATAACAGCCAAATCCCTGTCATCATGATCTGCTCTATCATGTCAAAGAGCCGGGTGCATTCTCATTGGGCAATTTCCTTTCCATTGCAGATCATTGGCTGCCTCTTGTCTGTGCTTCAGCAACTGCTCTCCCTGCTTGCCCTACTTTCTTTTTACACATATCTTTTTTGGCATCTCATTTTCTCAGCTTGGCAGCCATTTGATGCTACATCTCCAGTATTTTTCCCCTTCCTATTTGAATTCCAAGGTTCTGAGTCAGAGAATCTTGACTCTAAGCCATTCTGAAGAAGAGTCAGCAGTTGAGACTGTCCTTCATCACATGCTGGCAGGTTCTGGGATGGCATCTTGGGTGGGGACCAGCCTGAAGCTGGCAGAGCGGCAGAAGTCACATGCCATGGTGGCCAGGCACTCCACGGACATTCCTCAGCACCGTACTTCTCCCCTGCCCTTAGGAATGAGTTCACATATTTCATTCCTTATCTCCTCCTCGAAGGGCTTTATTGAACCTGACAAAATAAATAAATAACCAATATTTATTAAGAGCAAACTTCAAAACATCAATTAGATGATTGCAAAATTAGTCTTTAATTATCAACAGGGAAGATAAAATAAAGGAATTCACTCAGAAGTATGCATCAAACCAAGCTGATCAAAACAAGGCAAATAGAAGTGCAGGATAGAATAGAACCAAACACAGACCAGTTGCTGTTACATCAATCCCAATTCTTTGCAACTCTGTGGGTGGCAGAGGAAAATCTCATACTCCCTAAGGTTTTCTTTTGTCTTTATCTAAACTTCTTTTTTGTTTCCTGTAATTATTATTATTAATTATCTTATTTAGTAGTAGTAGTAGTATTTGAGTGAAAGTTTACAAATCATATTGGATTTTATTCATCCAGACATATTTTGGTTTGTTGTGGCCTTTTTCCCTAGTGATACTTTTATTGCTGTAGGAAGAACAGGGCCATCTGGGCTGAGCGCTCAGCTCTGGTCTCAGCAATCCCATGATGGCCTGGGAGGAGCATTGGCTTTTACTGTAGCCTTTAATGTAGGTCTAATGAGTTTTGTGTCATCTGACTCTCTGGATCCCGGTCATAGGCAATTTCCTTCTTCCTATGTGGCTTTCTCCATGTCTTCTTCAAATGTGGGGCCCTCCACTTCACCTTCAGATGTAGAGTGCTCCATTTCTTCTCAATGTGGGGCCGTTTTCTGGTTTGTTTGTTTTTCACCCAAGGATTCATTGCCTTTCAGTAGGGGATGCTTTATTCCTGCCATAATTTATTCATTTTGCTCAATTTTGTAAAGTTGCCCATTGGTTCCTTTGAAATGGGTGTACCCCAGCATCTATAATGTTGTTTTGTTGACTTCCAATTTTTAATAATTTCTTGAAAAACAAGTGCCTGCTAAGTTTCTTGAATCCTTCAAAGGTTAGCTTCATCTTTCTTTGTGCTTTATTTATTAGCCTCCTCAGAAACCTAAATCGGTGCCATCTTTTGAGACTTGTCTCTTGACCTTTAGGGCTAGGGTTTCTGAAGTCACCAATAGAACCACTGCCAAAATCGGAACCACAGCAGGAGCTTCATAGTGCAGCCAGAGGGGGCTCTGGATCAGATGGCTAGCAAGACGCATTTTGTTTTATATCATTTATTGCTACTAATAATGTAATGAATTGCAATATCTCATAAAGCCCTTATAGTCTATTGCCTTTCCTTGAACACAACTTTCTTGTTCATTTTTGCTCCCCTCTCTCTCCTTATTTATCTCTGTTAGCCCTGTAAGATCGATTCTACTATGCATAAACTATTCCTTGGAATTTTAAATTAGTGACCTTATACTATAATCATCCTTTTGTAACTGATTTACATCACTCAGTGTAGTTTGTTCTATTTTCATCCGTATTGTGCAGTTTTCACAAATTCTTGATCTCTTTTTAGTGATGCATAATACTCCATTGTGTGAATATATTAGAGCTTTTTAGCTGTTGGTCTGTTGGTGGACACTTGGTTTGCTTCCAGTTTTTCACTATTGCAAATAATGCTGCAAAAAACATGGGTGTGAAGTCTACAAGGTTTTCAGTGGCCAATTTTTCAGAAACTCAACAGGCTTTTCTTCTAAGGCATTTCCCAGGGTGGCCTCACATGGTGCCTTTTGATTATCATTTAACCACTTTTGCCAACCTGGGACTCTCATATTAGAACACAGAAATACTTGGAAAATTACAGACTCTGGTAGCCTAATAGGGAAGGAGTTGTGCTGACAACCCAAAGGTAGGTGGTTCGAATCCATGAGGTAAGATAGGCAAGCTCCTCTCATGTGGTTTACAGCCTCTGAAAATGCACTGGAAGGTTCACTATGGGTCAGTTCCAACTTAACAGCAAAGAGTTGGGTTGAATTGAGCTTAAAGAGAAACTGATCTCCAAATTTAAAGGTTCCACAAGGTGACAGGCAGAATGATTGACAAGTGACCCATATTCAGACTCACGATCATAAAGGTTTCTAAAACTGGGAATGAAGCTGTAAAAAGAGCAAGGACTACATGGGGATGACCATGTCTGACCAATACCAACTTCTCAAAGTGGAACTGTCCCCATCAACAGCATCAACAACACAAAACCAATTCCTATGAGGTCAGAAATGCCCCCCATGTACCTCTTTTTGCTCATCTCAGCATCGATCTACCTGCTTCACTTGGTCCAAAATACGTTGTGCTAGCTCACAGACCACACAGAGCCATGTTGGGGAAGTCAAAAGGTTATAATCCAGCAGTAGCAGAATTCAGTCAGGCAGAGTCTAAAATGTGCATGCAAGTACCTCAGCCTGAGTCTGATGGCTGAAGACCAAGGTTACAAAGTTTCCAGTATTGGCTCTTCCTCTTCCCTAAATTGTCCAACAAATTCTGACAATAGGTCTTAGCTTAGCTTGTGTTCTGTCCAGGGAGGCGGGGGTGTGTAACAGCCAGCTTTGTCTCGTGTGAAGTCTCTCTGGTCCTCTGATTTGAGTATGACTGCTGCTGCAATAGGTGTAGCTGGAGCAAGAATGTCTGGTCCTGAAAAGTGTTCTTCATTTGGCTACTGGAGCCAGCCGCTCAATTCATTGGAGAGAATAACCAATCAGTCCCCTTGTAGATCCCCAAGACTGGCCAATCTCCTTTTTTGGAATGGCGAGATAGCAAATTCTCTTATGAATAGGCTGACATGCCCTATTCACCTATTTCCACCCATCTACATGATCAAATCAGATTAAATGGCTAGGAAAGTCATATTGAAAGATAAACTCCACAGAAACAAATAATCTTAGAATAACTAGATGCTAGAGAAATAAACACAGGTCATTTGAAAAGAAAAAAGAATTAAACATAAGAAATCCATCAGTGACGTGGATGGTAAACTATAGTGGAAAACATTTCCCTCTTGATGGAGAAGTGACTTCAAAAGTTTATAGTTCAACAACTGGTCTAAAATAATATTTAATAAACAGTACATTCAACCTACCAGAATAATGGAGAAATGTTTCATGTGACACTAACCCTCCAGCCTCAAGAAAAGCAGTACAGATTGCAATAGGCTACCTGAATTAACTGTGTATAGCTCAAAATCAAGAAAAAAGGAGTGTGTCAGGGATGTATTCTGTCTCCATATCTTTTCAATCTATATGCTAAACAGATCATCTAAGAGGCTGGACTTTATGAAGAAATATATAGCATCAGGATTGGAGGAAGACTCATCAATAATCTGTGTTACGCTGATGACACAACCTTGCTTGCCGAAATTGAGTGTTGCTGCAGAAGGTTAAGGACTGCATCCTTCAATATGGATTACATCTCAACATCAAGAAAATAAAAGTCCTCCAATGGGCCAATAGGCAGCGTCATGATATATGGAAAAAAGACTTGAGATTGTTAATGGTTTCATCTTGTTTGGATACAAAATCAACATCCTTGGCACCAGCAGTCAGGAAATCAAATGACAAGCTAGTTGCATTGGGAAAATCTACAGTCAAGAATCTCTCTAGAGTCCTAAAAAAGCAACAATGCCAGTTTAGAGACTAAGGTGCCGCTGATTCAGGCCAGGATTTTCTCAATTCCTAGATATGCATCTTCAAGCTAGACAAGGAACAGGAATTACAGAAGAAGAATTGATGTCTTTGAGTTGTAGTGCTGCAGAAGAATATTGAACATAACATAGTCTGCCAAGAGACAAACAGGTGTGACCTAGAGAAGGTGAAACCAAGTTGCTCCTTGGAGGCAAGATTTCAAAGCTCTGTCTCACATAATTTGATTATTGTGTTGGGGGGGGGGAAGTCCTTGGAGAAGGACATCATACTTGGTCAGTACAGGAGAGGAAAACCCTGGATGAGATGCATTGACACAGCGACTGTGGCAATGGGGTCAGGTTTGTCTGAGACAGTGAAGTTGGCTCAGGATAAGTAAGTTTCAGAGCCATTGTCCATATGGTCACTGTAAGTCTGTCAACTTGACAGCACATAAAAACAACAGATTCAATGATCCCATATTGAGACCACAAGTATATGCTATGCACCTACCATGGGTGGTGCAAATAATTAACATGCCTGACTGCTAACCAAAAGGTTTGAAGTTCAAATCCACCAGAGGATCTTGTTGTTGTTATGTGCCATCGAGTCGTTTGCGACTCATAGCGACCCTATGCACAACAGCCCTAAACCAGGCTCTATCCTGCGCCAACCGCACTGCCTCTGACACACCCATCCCGATTACCCCAGTCACTGAATCAATCCATCTCATAGAGGGTCTTCCCCTCCTGGGCTGTCCCTCCACCCTCCCAAGCATGATGTCCCTCTCCAAGGACCCGTCCCTCCTGGCAACATGTCCAAAGTATGTGAGACGAAGCCCCAGAATCCTTGCCTCCAAGGAGTAGCTTAGTTTAATCCTCTCCAAGATGAATCTGTTTGTTTTCCTGGCAGTCCAGGGTACATTCAGTACTCAGTCATTACAACTCGATGGAGCAGGGTTCTAGTCCGGCACACATGAGGCTGCTATGAGTTGAAAGCACTCACTGTAACTGGTTATCTGATCACATACTGTGTAGGAGGCTCTGAAGAACAATGATGATGATGACAAGTTGCCCCTGCTCTCCTGGAGCCTCAGTCTCATTCAACAGAGGCAAGGTGTGGGTGATCTCAGCCTCTCTCCAAGACACTCAGATTCCTTGTTCTCTGGTGGTGACACAAATAGTGAAGCAATTACCAAAAGATTGGTAATTCAGATCTGCTCAGTGAAGACTCAGAAAAAGGGCTGGCAACCTGCTGTCAGGACAGTCAGTCCCTGGAAATCTTACGTAGCACCGAATCACGTGGAGTCTCTATGATTTGAAATCTGTTCTACAGCAACTGGTTTGGAACATGGGTTTGGTTTTGGGATCTGAGGTGGTTTGGGGTTTTGCTCCATCCTCACATTATTGCTGTTCGTCATCTTGGAAAAGTCATACACAACTCAGCTGCTCTGAGCTTCTAGCAATCCACAGTGAAAATAAGATTCAGGGATAGCATTCTTCTCCTGTCCCAAGGTCCACCTTTTTGCTTTCCAAATCAGAAAATTATTCCTTATGCCCTTCCCCACCCACTGCTGCCCCAGGAGGAATGGGTCTAGGACCTTGGTTCTATCTGGTCCACTCGGTTCTGAACTTGGCAGAAATTCCTCCAAAGTATGGCCTGTGTATGGCCTCTTCCCTAATGCCAAATTTCTCCTTTCTCTATTCCTTATAGGGAGCTCTGATGGCTTACTGGTGGGGAGTTGTGCAGCCAGCTCAAAAGCAGGCAGTTCAAATCCATCAGCTGCTCAAAGGGAGAAAGATAGGCAATAATCTCCTCCCATGTGATTTATACCTTTTTTAAATCTGCTGGAGAGTCAACTATGAGTCAGTTCCAACTCAACCACAATGAGTAAGTGAATGAGTGATATTCATTATGGATTTTCATCCAAACAGTACAAGGGGGTGAGGTGAAACCAAGAAAATCATTAGATATGTGTAATTAGGTTCCCATTTTACTCGGAATTAGAATGAGCTGGAAGAATTAAAGGAACAAGAAAGAAAATTGAAAGCTAATTGCTACTTAATAGCTGAATAAGGGACTAAGACTAGCTGGCTTTGAGTATTATCAGTCCTCCCTGAATTACAAAATAAACAGGATAAAACTTAGTATTTTCTTTATGCAGAGTAAAGTGTGGCATTAAGATGCTCTAGTAATTAGATTTAATTGAAGCCGGATTTATAAAGCAGACTGGGAGCTGTTGAAGGCAGGAGCTATGTTGTGGCCACCTTTGCCTCAAAGTTAATGCTGACTACTATTATTTTTTGTGTTGCTATCAAATAATCACATGTAACATTAGAATATGGAAATAAATGCCTCATAGGATGATCAAAATGAAGTTTTGCTTTTATTGATAAGTACAAGGTTTTCCTAAACCGATTTGTGGTTGAATGAAAAGAGTATACATCTCTTTTTTAAAGGATCATTTTACCCAGCAGGCTTTATATTTAAACCCCAAGAATAACATTCTTGTTAAGGTTCTCACAAGAATTAGTTGTAAAGAAGCTGTGTCTCCTCCTCTATTATAGCACAGCAAGGATGCTATAAATCTGAGAAAAGTAAAACTTCATCTCTCTAAATATCTTTTTTTTAAAAAAAATCTTTTGAACTAACTCACCCTTTTTCTGCGCTCTGAGACCAGAAAGACTAGGTGGTACCCGGCTGCCATTACTGAACATTGTAATCTAAGACCCCCTATGTGGGTCAGTGCAGAACTGCTGTCCAATGGCTAATTTTTCAGAAGTAGAACACTAAACCTTTCCTCCAAGGCACCTCAGGGCAGACTCAAACCTCCAACAATTTGTTTGGCAGATGAGCACATTTCCAAGTATCCTACTATACCTGTTTCCTCCAAATCAATGCTAGCATAGATCTGCTCCTTAGCTTCTTCTAGGCTGAACTCTTACAGAGACCAATTGCCAGGCCTTCTTCCCTGGTGTTGTTGAATGAGTTCAGACTACCAAACGTTATGCTCATGGTCAAGAGTAAATTGCTTATACCCACCAGGGACCTGTAGATCTCACATCCTACAGAATCCATACCTAAAAACAACAAAAAACATAACAAACAAACAAAAAAACCCTCTCATAACTCATGTCCATCAAGTTGGAACTCAAGTCATCACTAGCCCTTCAGTGAATTTTCAGAGGCTATAAATCACAAAAGCAGAAGTTGCCTATCTTTCTCCCAATGAGCTATACCAACCAGATCTATGAAATGTATAATTGCATCTCTCTAAATATATTCAATCTATCTCTACTTCGTTGACAGCTTTAATCTTTCATTGCCATGATGTTACCTATTGGCCCAGTGGATATCAAGGTATTATCCATATTGGAGGCTGTAGTCTTTGAACTTATCCAGAAAGTATTTCAAGTCCTCTTCACTTTCAGCAAGCAAGATTGGTGTTATCTGCATAACATAGAGTGTTGATGAGTCTTCCTCTAATCCTAATGTCGTATTCTTTTTCATAAAGTCCAGGCCCTCAAATGATTTGCTCAGAGTACAGATTGAATAGGTTTGTAGAAAAGATACAGTTCTGACAATTTCATTTTACTTGGATCAACAATCAACACCCTCGGTACTAGCAGTCTAAAAATCAAAAGACATGTTGTGTCAGATAGTCTGTTGCTAAGGACCTCTTCAAGTTGTTAAAGAGCAATGATGTCAATTTAGAGACTAAGGTGTACTTGATTTAAGCCATAGTCTTTTTTATTATTTGCTATGCATCTGAAAGTTGGACAATGATTGAGGATGGCAGAAGAAGAACCAATGCCATTGAGTTGTTAGAGAAGAGTACTGAATATCCCACGGATCATCAAAAGAACAAACAAACATGTCTTGTAGAAGATGATGACAATAATTTGCGTGATCAAGTCAGTTGACTTTCAGTAAAGCAAGCTAGATTACCTCCATGATGATTGGTATGCCTAAGCCAATCACATGGAAACCTTAAGAGCAAACATGGAGTTCCCCTAGAATGTCTGGCTCCATAGATCGACACTTTGCCAGAACTCCCTCATTCTTCTCTCAACCTGTTGCTTGACCTAAGGATTCGGGAACATAAAACTGTAGAAATTTCTGGTTTGCTGCCTGAACAATGGGTTTGGAACTTGTCATTCAGCCACAGTTCTAGAAATCAGTTTTTCAAATAAATATCTCTGTACAACTAGGATAAATATAATATTGATATCTATTTATTCAATAGAGATACTTATAGATCTACCATGCTCTGTGTGTGGATGTGGATATGGATGCATGTGTGTCCAGAGAGAGATCTGTTTATATTGATATAGACTTGTTCTGTTTCTCTAGAGAATCCAGACTAAGAAAGAGAGGGACAGTGTTAAGTGAATTACCTTCCACTTTGCAGACACCGTAATAGATATTAGACAGGAGAAGACAAGAATGAGTCTAAAAGCATTTGTTATTGTTGAGAGGAAAGTTTATTTTATTATTGTGATTTGAGTGAAAGTTTACAAAGGATATTGTTCTTATCCCATCAATCTTTCATTCACATTTTGCACCATAACATCAACTACAGTGCACACAATGTCTGATCACCCATTTATTATCTATTTAGTAAGTATTTATTATCTATTAATTACATTTTTTTACTCTCCCTCTTCTCCTACATGTCAACCACACTAGAATGACCCTGTCTGTATGTAAACCTTTCTCTAGCTCCTTAAAACAGTGGTTTTACACAGTATTTGTCCTTTTGTGCCTCAGGATAATGTCCTCTGGACATTAATATCCTCTAAAATCCTAGGGCTGTCTAGGCTGTAATCCTTATGAGAAGGTGATCTGCATTGATTGCCTGCCTGGCTCCTAACATGAAGGTTGACAGTTCAAATCCACTGGCAATTCCAAGGAAGACAGAGTCTGGAATGTTTCCACAATTGTAGCCTGGGAAATCTTGGGGCAGTTCTGCTCTGTCCCCTAGTATCACTATGAGTCAGAATTGACTCAATAGGAACAGAGGTTCAAGACAGAACAGACCCATAATGGACCCTCTGATGGATTTTCAGAGGCAGTTAATCACACTGGAGGAGACTGCCCATTTCCAGGTCTTTCTCCCACAGAGTCACTGGTTGGGTTCAAACAGCCAAAGTTTTGGTTAATAACCAAACATTTCACCATTGCACCACCAAGGTGCCTTAAAATAGTATTTATTATTATGTTTTCTTCCTCTGACATACTTTGGACATGTTGCCAGGAGGGATGGGTCCTTGGAGAGGGACATCATGCTTGGGAGGGTGGAGGGACAGCGCAGGAGGGGAAGACCCTCTATGAGATGGATTGATTTGGTGACTGGGGTAATCGGGATGGGTGTGTCAGAGGCGGTGAGGTTGGCGCAGGATAGAGCCTGGTTTAGGGCTGTTGTGCATAGGGTCGCTATGAGTCGCAAACGACCCAATGGCACATAACAACAACAACAACATTATGTCCTACTAGACACTTTGTGCATGGTATTTGCATATTAGCTTTTCATAACAAGCATATGAGAAAGCTTTTGTTAATCCCTTTGTCATGGATAGGAAAATAGCAAGTCTAAAAGAGATATTCTTCATGCTCATTGTGGTACTTGTGAGAGGAAAAAAAAATGTTTCTTTATAACAAAAATAAGACCTAAAGAATCACACAGTACTTTCAAATTCTGAAAGCAGTGTGCAAGTCTAGTCTCATTTTCTTCTAACATTTATCTGGTAAAATAGGCAGGACTGTTCATTAATATCCTAATAGGTCAAATGAATGCACTGGAGTAGCAATAAACTTAAAGTTGTGCATCTGGGGGGCTGCCAGATCTCTGACTAGGGTCCAAATCTTTCAATACCTTGAAAAATCATTTCTCCACATTTCCCCCAAAGAATAGGAGAAACTACGCAACTCATTGTCCTCATTATTATGGAGTCAGAACTAACTCCTAGCTGACCCTCCAGTGAGTTTTTGAGGCTGTAAATCACAGGGGAGAAGATTCCCCACTTTCCCCTTCAGAACCACTGGTGACTTCAAACTGCCCAGGAGGCAATACCCCTTTCAAGGGTTTACATCACAATTCCCTTTGGAGGAGGCCAGCAGAGAGAGGTGAGATCTATTCTGAAGGCTAGTGAGGGTGGTTCTGAAAAGAGCACAGATCAAATGGTGCAACCACTGTGGAAGGCAGTATGGCGCTGTCTCAAAAAGTTACAAAGAGAGATACCATTTGACCCAGCAATTCTGCTACTGAGAATATACCCCAAAGAGACCATAACTGACATCCAAGCAGATATATGCACACCCATGTTTATTGCGACTTTGTTCACAATAGCAAGGAGTTAGAAACAACCTAAGTGCCCATCATCAAACGAATGGATAGAGAAGCTGTGGTAAATTCACACAATGGAATACTATGCTGCATTGAAAAACAAGGAACTCATGCAATATTATTCAAAATGGGTGACTCTAGAGGACATTATGCTGAGTGAATTATCTCAGTTACAAAAGGGCAAATACTGCATGGTGCCACTGTTGTAAAACAGGACTGGCATTGGGGTTGAAGGGAGACTGAGAAATAATGTATACGGCACTGAAACAGATGAGGGATAAAATTGTTTAAAAGGGATATGTGATTAGGTATTTTTGTCATGACAGGAGTCCAGAGTGAAGGACCTGGGAGGAGGGATCGTAAAACAATGAGATAATATTTGTTTTACTTTTCCAAGATGGTAGTGTACTAGGGGGGGAGGGTTGGGAGTAGAGAAAAGTACAACAATGAATGGATGGAAATCCGAAGTCTCTGTAAATTTTCATTGAAATTAATAATAATTTTTTTAAAAAAATTTTTTTAAAAAGGAACACAAGATCACCAGTTAGCAGAAGAAAGCAAAGAGTGGCAAGAAGCAGTACAGCAATCTCAAAGGCACAAGGTTCAAATCCACCAGCTGCTCCCCAGGAGAAAGATGGACAGTCTCCTCCCATGCAATTAACTGACTCTGAAGTGTCCTCTATGGGTCAGTTCTGACTCAGTGGTACACAACAACAACAACAGTGTTCTACTAGTTAGGATAATAGGGAGCTCTAGAGGTCTAGTGGTTAAGGAGGTGTGTTACCAGCCCACAGGCAGTTCAAATTCATGAGTGGCTCTCAGAAAGACAGGCAATCACTGTTGTAGAATGAGGCTGGCATTGGGGTGGAGGTAAGACTGAGAAAAACTGGATGAAATATGTTTACGGCATTGAAATCTATGGGGGAGAGAATAGTCTAAAAGTAATATATTTTAGGGCATTATTTTTATCGTAGGAGTATGCAATGAGGGTTGTAGAGTGGATTATATTTG
>NW_006399791.1:2610201-2612773 GCF_000299155.1 Elephantulus edwardii
AAAAAAAAAAAAAAGAAAGACAGGCAATCACTTCCCATGGGCTTCACTGCCTTTGAAAACCTACTGGAGGGTCAGCTACGGGTTAGCTCCAATTTGGCAGTAGTGAGTTATGAAGAGTTAACACAAATTGCTGAAGAAGACGTTCTAGTGATGTAGTGGTTAAAGCACTCGCCTCTAACCAAAATGTCAGTGGTTCAAACCCATGAGTTTCTCTGCAGGAAACAAACGTGTGCCTGCCTGCTTTCATGAAAAAGATTACAGTCTGGGAAACCTTATGACATTTCTACTCTGGGGTACAGGGACATTGCGAGTCAGAATCGCCTTGGCAACAATGGTTGGAGCATGCTGGCAATGCAGAGGAGTTGCTGAACTGGATTCACACCCCAAATTTCAACAGATTAACCACCAGATTCTTTCTCGTATGTCTAAGTTCCCTAGTGCTGCTGCAACACAAATACCACGCAAGGGTGACTTTAAAGGGCAAACATTTATTTCCGCTCAGCTCTTGAAGCCAAAAGGTCCAAATTGGGGTCTTGGCTGTGTAGATCCCTCCTGTAGACCTCTGCTAAGATCCCTTTGGTTTTGGATAGGTCCTCTGGTGCAGCACCTGCCTCACCTCTGTGTATGTGTGTGTCTGTGTCTATTCTGCTCTTTTTATATAATTTAGAAGTTATTAGGTTTAAGTTACTGTACTATGACTTATTACATGTTATTGTTGTTGTGTGCCATCAAGTCAGAACTGACTCATAGCTGACCCTCCAGTAGGTTTTCAGAGGCAGTAAATCATGGGAGGAGATTGCCCTTCTTTCTCTCATGGTGTAGTTGGTGGATTTGAACCACATGCCTTTGGGATTGCAGCACAGGGTGGGTGTGGGGGGCGGTGTGTGTATGTGTGTATTTAAAAAAGCCCAGAAACGTTAATTCTGTGTGATATAGTGGGTAAAGATCTAGTGTTGCCAAACCAAAGGTAGGCAGTTCCAATCCACCTGCTGCCTGGTGGGAGAAAGATGGGCAATCTCCCATGCGTTTTACAGTCTCTGAAAGCCTGCTGGAGGGTCAAATATCAGTCAGTCCTGAGTCGATGTCACATAACAACAACAAACAGAGTCATACAAGTCATTGTTGTTACATGCCTTCATATCACCTGCGACTCATAGAAACCCTATGTACAATATAGCTCTGAAGCCTTTCCTGTCCTGAGACAGTCTCAATGACTCTGACACACCTACCCCCCATTACCCCAGCTACTGTATCAATTCATCTCATTCAGGGTACTCCTCTCTTGTGCTGTCATTCCACCCTTCCGAGCATGATTTCCTTTTCCAAGGACCAGTTGCTCCTGGACATGTGCCCAAAGTATGTGAGATGGACCTTCAAAGTGCTTGCTGAAACTGAGGACCTACTTACAGGTATAAGGGTGGAAATGCATTACATATTTGATGGGATTTTTCTCTCATATATGACGTCTGAAGGAAGTGACCTTGGTCAGTGGGTGCTTTCTTCCACGTGGTAATTCAGGGACCCAGGCTTGTTCCACCTGGTGGCTCAGCCATCTTCAGTAAGAAAGAAAAGATTGAACACCTGAGGTTCAGGTCTGTAACTATCCTTTTTACCCATATTCCAGTTTACCATTCCAGTTGATGAAACTCCAGAAACTCCCAAAACAAGGGATTCTGGGAAAGGTAATGTATAGATCTGTGTCCAGAAAAAAAGAAAACCTGTTTGGTGAACAGCTAGCAGAATCCACAACACTCCAAGTTTCTGGTCACCAAACATCTGTTTCTTTCTTAGTACATATAGAATATTCTCATGTTCATGTCTCACCAGCACTGCAGCCAGCTCATATTCCAGGATCTCTGAGGAACCAGTGATGTTTTCTATCAGGTCCAGATGTGGCTCCTCACGGACCTGTAGCCTGTGAGCTGAAAAGGCAGATTCTCTCTGTCTGTCTTTCTCTGTCTCTCTCTGTCTCTCTCTCTCTCTCTCTCTCTGTCTCTCTCTCTCTGTCTCTCTCTCTCTCTCTCACACACACACACACACACCCTTCCGTTAAATCATGATTCACAGACAGGAGAACAACACTAAAATCCCATTTAGGAAGACTGACAGGCCACAGCACCACCGACATAAAGGGAGAGTGACTTCCTGCCTGGCTAGCTTAGAGGCCCCTTCATCCTGGAGCTGGAGGAAGTTCCCTTATCAGGACTTGATTCTGCCCTGGAGTCAGGGGTTGGGGGAGTGTCTCCTCGTCCACCATTCTCCTGACACCCCCCCAGAATCTTCCTCAGCCATCACCCTCCACAATCACAGCTGAAGTGTGACTCTCCAAAGTTTCTGCTTTTACAGTCCACGTCCCACTTGGCAGAGTTTGGGCTGCTGGAAGCTGTTTCAACTCAAAAGCATTTGTATTATAGACAATTGGTTTCTCCAGGACGTGTGTGTAATGCAAATGGTTAACTAAAGTTTGGAAATTTAAGTCCTCCCAGAAATGTCTGGGGAAAAATGGCCTCATGATGTTGTTGTTGTTATGTTGTTGTTATGTGCCGTCAAGTCGTTTGCGACTCATAGCGAC
>NW_006399791.1:2614398-2620840 GCF_000299155.1 Elephantulus edwardii
CGACTCTAGCTCCTCGCACATTTCATTGTAATATTTTGCTTTGTCATTCTGTGCTGCCTTTTGTAATCTTCTGTTCAGCTCTTTAGTGTCTTGAATCCTTCCTTGTGCTTTGGCTTCTCTGCGTTCCAGTGCAACCTTCAGAGTTTCTTCTGACATCCATTTTGGTCTTTTCTTCCTCTTCTGTCTTTGTAACGACCGATGTACTTGCAGAAAATAACCATGGAAAACCCTATAGAGCACAAACCTCCGGGGGCGTACGCACAGTGGCATACAGAGTCACTCAAGGATAAAATATGTGGTGGTGGTGGTGGTTGTTAGGTGCCATTGAGGCAAGTATGACCCATAGCGACCCCATGAACAACAGACCTGAATCCTGTCCTATCCTGTGTCATCCTCACACTTCCTGACACATTAGAGCCCATTGCGCCAGTCACTGCGTCGATTCATGTGGTTGAGAGTCTTCTTCTCTTTGCCAAACCTCCAACTTTCCAAGCATCATGACTCAATCTAAAGAAAAGCCTCTCCTAGCAATGTGCCCAAAGCACGAGAGACAACGCTGTATCATCTAAGCCTCTAAAGAGCCCTCTGGCTGTACCTTCTCCAAGACATATGTTCTTTGGGCAGTCCATGCGCTATTTAGCTCTCTTCTCCAACATCACAGCTCAAAGGCATCACTTATTCTTCTGTCATTTTTATTTATTGTCCAACTCTATATTTGAATTGGCAATACAGACCTTTAAAAATTTTAGATGATTTCTAATATGTTTCTTTTTTTATTTAGCTTCCTGTATGATAATTATAACACAAAACATTTTAGACATAATTGTAATGTCTAATTTATTTATTTGCTTCTTCACTGTCATTCTATTTCTCTGCTGATGGTACAATAGATAGTAGGGTCACACCACGAATGTGATCTATGCTTTAGGAGTAAAAATTTGGTTTAACTCACAACTCTTGCTAGGCCTTCTCTCATACACATGTGTCTAATATCACCAGGCTTGGTTTGTTAGTTATGTTTTGTTTTCTATCACTCACTGTCATTTATGTTTGAAAATTGGTCAATTACTCCCTGAGAATACCTGTATCTCATAATGCAGTACAAAAGGTCAGAGCCAGCACATTTTCCCAAGAGTCACAATTGTATTGGGCACATGGCCTACTTTTAAAATTATCGCAGGTGACAATTTCACCAACTGCTTTGCCTCTGCGTAACATGGGCCTCTATCTTTATATCATCTGGTAGTCATTTTCTCACGACATGACTAATAAGCTGAAGCCATATATTTTGGACTTTGATTGCAGCAGGATCTCAGTCCTAGCTACTGATTTCTGAACTAATTAAGAGCACGAGCTGTAACACTGCTGTAGTGGAAAAACCACAAAATCTGTGTTCCATACATAATAGAATGTTATTTATTGCCCATATGAAACTCAAGATAGACTGATTAGCAAGCAGCTGTTCTCCAGTGCCAATTGAGGGGCCCATACTGCTCCCTAGAATTGTCGAGGTTGGTGGTGCATAAGGTCAAGGAGAACATGTGAGAGGATGTATGGGCTAGATACAAATGCAGGGGGGAAAATCTTTCACTTACATTCCATTGACTAGAACTGATCACATAGCCACAGTCTTTGCAAGCAAGCCTGCGAAATGTAGTCTGACTCTATAACCAAGAATAACTCCGAAAAACTCAAAATCATTGCCATAAAGTCAGAACCAACTCATGGCTGACCTTCCAGTGGGTTTTCAAAGGCTGTAAATCACAGGAGAGAAGATTACCCATATTTCTTCCACGGTATAGATGGTGTATCATGACTGCCATAGAGGTATTGACTTTAGGTTAAAAGGGCAACTCCCCATAGACTATGCCACCAGAGATTCAGGAATCAGAGTGTCAGGAATGATGGGAAATCTATTTGGTGATGACCAACTAGCTTTTAAACACATACCCAGTTTCCAGAGTCTGCCTTTGCCTTTTCTTCTGGCATCTCAATATGATTACCAGATATTTACAGCAATTTTGGGAGTTCTGGTGGCCTAGTCTGCAGGGAGTTGGTCTGCTAGAAGGTGATCCTTCTTTGGTGGTTTGGATCAACCAGAGGCTCCAAGGGAGAAAGCTCGCCTTGCATGCAATTTATAGTCTCAGAGAATCCACTGGAGGGTCAGTTATGAGTTAGTTGGTTCTAACTAGATAGCGGTAAGTTGAGGGTTCAGTTTACAGCAATTTTGCCTCAAAAAATGTATTGAGCATAGTTAGCCATTGTTGGTGTAGGCACCATTCAGCTGGTTCATTGTAATGCTGCATATAACAAAAACACTGCCTGGCCCAGCTCTAGTCTCATATTATTGCTCTGTTTGAGTCTAATGTTGTAGCCAGTGTGTTAATCTAATTTTTTGAGGGTCTTCTTTTTCACTGACTCTCAAGTCTACCAAGCATAATGTTCCTCTCTAGACACTGACCCTTTCTAATAGGATGTCCAAAGTATGTGAGAAAAAAATCGTGCCATCCTTTCTTCCAAGGAACATGCTGGCTCTTATTGCTTCTAAGACAGAGTTCTTTGTGGTCCTGGAAGTCCATGGTGCATTAAACATTCTTCACAACACCCTTATTTAATGGGTCAAATCTTCTTCAGTGTTTCTTATTTGTTGTCCAGCTTTTGTACACACATGAAACAAGAATGCCATGGCTGGAGTCGGGTCCACACTAGTCCTCTAGTTAGGGTAGGAAATCTGTTTAGGCCGACAATTGTCCGTGGAAGATCCTCTCTAAGAACTGTTGATTTATCCGTGTGTTCATCCCAAAGAGAAGTAAGCCTCATCCACTGTGCCCTTGGCTTTCCTTCTGGGTGCAAGGTGGAAGCGATGATTTTGATTAAGACTATCCTTCATTTAGGACAATAAAAGTGATTCGTTTAAATGTTCTTCAGATTGTTTTCATTGCTAAGGTATCTATCTACTCATCCCAGAAACTCCAAGCTCCCTCTCTTTATTCCAGGACCCATGAGCACTTTTCTGATGCTCAGAGAAACATAGGCATCTCCCTGTTTTCTCTTTTGTCCACAGTAGTCATGCTGTCACACCAAGATGGTCAAGCCTGGCAGAGTGGACGAATGGCTGGTGATGTGGTCTCCCTAGTCCCACAATTCTTAGATATCCAGAACCCAATGGTTTCGCTGAGCCACTTCAGTGTCAATTGCCAACAGTTAGGTCAATGAAAGCCCAGAGCCTCCAAAAACATCTCTGCAGCTGCAATATGGTCTTTCTTTGATGTCCATTAGACTGGAGTTAATACGAAGGGATCCATGCATGTATCCCAAACTCTTACGCCTGGATTCAACCCACCTCCTCGATATTCTATTCCTTTGGCCAGAGCCCATTTCACTCTGGACCTCACATCTAGTAAACCAATCAACTAGTCCCGTATAAAAAAAACTAAGTCTCAATTACGTATCCATTTGATGTCCAAAGTCAGATAAGCAAACTCACAAACTATTCGGCATCATAGAGTCCTATTCTCCTGAAGCTCTTCAGGAGTGTTCTTTTTTTAGAATAGTCCGAGGAGGAAGATGCTACAACAAGCAGAGGTCAGATGAGCAGGTGGCGGCATGAACAGATAATAATGGCATGTCCAGAGGGGAGACTCCTCCTTTGCCACAGTTCAGCACATTGCTCCACTGCCTTTTTTGTGGTGGGCTGGGCCCACTTTGCATTGCAAAAAAATTTGGTTTTAGACTTTACGACCTTCCTCACTCTGAGACCGCTTTTGCCTCAGTGACCAGAGAGAACTTACAGAATTGGAACTGGGGACAAACAGGACCATCCGGCTCCCAGACTCCTCCTTCTTTAGACCCTGTTTCTTTGTGAGGGGAATGAGGCGGCTCCCGGAAGCCAGGGGAGAGTGGAGTGATGGCGCCCAGCAGGAGTCCAGCATGCAAATAGCCTTTCACCCTCCAGTCAATCAACTCATTTGTCTCATCACTCTACAGATACACACTGATACCTTCTTTCTGCCAGTCTCTGTACTGGGTAGTGGAGACTGGATGGCTCATTCGTGCTTCCCTCCAAGACCTCATCCCCGGGGGTTTTTCCACTGGTAGTTAGTTGCTCACTGAAACTGAGGAGGACCTCATGCACTTACTGCAGAGGGTCAAGGACTGCAGCCTTCAGTATGGACTGAGGCTCAATGTCAAGAAGACAAAGATTCTCACCACTGGACCAATTGGTAGCATCAGGATGGATGGCAAAGAGATTGAGATTGTTCACAGCTTCAGTTTGCTCAGCTCCACAGTCAACACTCTTGGCATCAGCAGCCAGGAAATCAAAAAACGTATTGTGATGGGAAAGTCTGCTGTTAGGGACCTCTTTAAAGTACTCAAGAGCAACAGTGTCTCTTTGGAGACGAAGGTGTGCCTCATACAGGCCATGGTCTTTGCAATCACTTGTCATGCATAAGAGAGCTGGACAATGACTAGGGAGGACAGAAGGAGAATTGACGCCTTTGAGTTGTGGTGCTGGAGAAGAGTATTGAATGTACCATGGACTGCCAAGAAAACAAACAGATTCATCCTAGAGAGGGTTAAACCAGGCTACTCCTTGGAGGCAAAGATTCTGGGGCTTCGTCTGACATACTTTGGACATGTTGCAAGGAGAGACAGGTCTTTAGAGAGGGACATCATGCTGGGTAGAGTAGAGGGACAGCGCAGGAGGGGAAGACCCTCTATGAGGTGGATTGATTCAGTGACTGGGGTAATCGGGATGGGTGTGTCAGAGGCAATGAGATTGGCACAGGATAGAGCAGGTTTTAGGGCTGTTGTACGTAGGGTCGCTATGAGTCGCAAACGACTTGACTGCACATAACAACAACAACAACAGTTGCTTTATCCATTCTAGCATAAGCCCTTAGCTCGAATATGGTCCCTACAGTTCTAGTCCTTAGTTAGTCAAGGATTAACAATAAAGGAATTATTCCCTCCTGAAGGTATAGTTGAAAGACTTACATGAAAACTCTCTGAGACTCTTGTCTACCCACGTTTCTTCTTCCCTCACAAGCCCTCTTCCACTCTACACATGGCCTTGGCTGTAAATAGATTTGGCTTCCTGCTGGGGAACTGCCTGGAGAAAGGGAGAACATGGTGATTTGTCCAGATATATTTGGACAAAGACATTTTAAATCCATATTCCCCCTGCTGGTTAAGATCTCCACAGTGGATCTTCATATTGCAAGGAACTGAGTCACATACGTCTGTCCCCTGGACACACACGCATCCACACGCATTGCTGCCATTCCTAAAATCTCTCCCAGCCACCCATTTCTCACTGGAATCTCATTCCCACATAGCAGTGAGGCTCACACACTGATTTTTGAGACCTCCCCTTCCAGTTGAGGCCCTGACTCCACCATCTCTTCTCATGGACATAGAAACCCCTCAAAGGGCAACTGTTTTGAGAACCAGCTCTCATGACACCTGCTCCTCGGGACAAGTCCTGTCCTGCAATCAGAAGGGACAGATGGGTGGCAGAGTCTAGTGTCTCTGATGAGGAACCGCAGAAGAGAAGAGCAAATGTTTCCGTCACTAATTTCTCTTTCGGAGTTGAAGAGTCTCACCCTCGGTCCTTTGCCATAGTCCCCTCTAGTTTTGAGAGCAGGGGGCTTCCTTCCTCGCGTCCAGATCGCCTGTGTTGTGCCTCCTGTCCATCTGTTTTCCCAGCTAGTGCAGCTGCTGTCCCTGCTCATGTAGCCGCTCATGCAGGACTCAACATGTTTCTTCCTTTGGGCAGAAGGCCAAGTGAACAGCCACCCCAGCCAGGGTCACTCACTGCCTGGGGCCTTTTGCTCTCCTCTACCTAAGGGACAGGCTCTGGTATTTCAGCTTCTGCCTCGTTTGCAAAGATCTGTTTGGGACTGAGCAGAGGCCTTGTGTTAGTTTTGCTGATGGAGAACAAATGCCGATCTTTCCTGTAATAGCATGTGATTGTTAGGAGAAATGCACTCTTCAATAGACAAGAACAAGATCTCTCCTTCCCTTTTAATATTGTATTCTCTGCCGGCTTCTCTGAAGTTCCACGGGCCCTATTTGTTGACCTCAGTCACTCACTGAGCTTTCCTGCTCAGCTTCTTTACATGAAGCATCCAGGTAAAATTCCCTTTCCTCTTCCCCTAAGAGAAAGCCTCATGATCTCTCTGCCTCTCCCCTCATCTATCACAAGGGCTGGTTCTCATCCCAACCAGGGATGATTGGCCACTACCAGCAAATATCTATCCAAGGCTTGAGAAAGTGGTTAAAGGGGTAAAGCAATGGACTGGAAATAAAAAGGTTGGTGGTTTGAAACCACCAGCTGCTCCTTGGGGGAAAGATGAAGTAGTCCGCTTTTGTAAAGACAAACTCAGAAGCCTGGTAATCCACTTCACCTCTGCCCTTTCAGAAGCGGGGGGGGGGGGGG
>NW_006399791.1:2620940-2634367 GCF_000299155.1 Elephantulus edwardii
AATAACAGCAACAAAGAAAACTCACTGCCATTTGATTGCTTCCAACTCATAGCAAACTTCCATCAGCTTTCTGATTTGTAAATCTTTACAGGAGGAGACTGCACCGAGTGGATTCGAGCTTCCAACTCACAGTTAGCACTATGCCACCAGGGCCCCTTGAGAGGTGCTTTATGTGGGAATGAGCACCACAGCAATAAGTTTTGGGATTTTTTTTCAGTTGTCAAATGAGGGAAGGGTCTACTACTGGCATCTAGTGGGTAGAGTATGCTAATAAAATCCTAAAATACCAAGAATAGCCTCCACAACAAAGAATTTGGCCCGCAAACATCCATAGTGATGAGGCTGAAAAAACTCTGGTCCTTCACAAGGGAGGGAACTAGGTCACAGATTAGTCTCCTACATGAGCGTGCAAGCGTGTGCACACACACACACATTCATATACATATATATGTGTGTGTATGTGTATATATATATATATATATACACATGTGTGTATACATACATGTGTGTGTGTGTATACATACATTGCTCTGCAGATGTATTCTAGGGCCTCTCTCAGCCACCATTCCTGATGAAATGCAACCGCCCTTATAACAGTGTCTCGGAGAAAGTGCAGCCAGAATGCCCCTTGGGGGCAAAGATGATAAAGCTTCATCTTATATACTTCAGACATGTTGCTAGGAAAGGCAATTCCTTGGAGAAGGGCATCCTGCCTGGGAAGGTGGAAAGCCTGTGAGAGAGAGGAAGACCCTCAACCAGATGGATTGACACAGTGACCGCTGCAATGGGCTTGAGTGTATCAGAAATTGTGAGGATGACACAGCATAGGACAGGATTGAGATCTGCTGTCCATGGAGTTGCGATGGGTCATACTCAACTCAATGGCACCTAACAACGACAACAACATAACAGCGGAGCTTGTGTTCAAAAGGTTTGATCTCAAGGAATCTCTGCAGCCTGGCAGACTCTAAAATCTCATCAACTGTCCTCCCCACCCCATTCTACCCTAGAAGCTTAACTGTTTTCAAGTTCTAGCTTCCAAGAACTTGGAAGGAATATCTAATGTTGATGTACAATGTCCAGCAGAGTATCATTCACTCATTACGATCAAGCTGGAGCCCACTCATTGTTGACCTTCTGTTGGGTTTACGGAGGCGGGAGCTTGCACAGGAGGAGGTGACCCATCTTTCTCCAAGGCCTGCTGTGTGGATCCGAACTGCCAGAGAAGAACCACATTTGGGTCAGCAGCACAACTTCCTACGTAGACTATACCATCGGAGCGTGCTTGATGACAAAAGTTTGTTCTGTTTAAAGAGAACATATAGCAGTAATATCTCACTTTCAAATGCCTTGGCATATTTTGTACATTTTGTGTTTGTAGAGAACCTGTCAATTTAAAATGTTCTTATTTCAACATTCATTTCTTGAATGTTAAAGGAAGCTCTCCTTTGGGACTTGGGGGAAAATTGTTTCCCTCAACTTTCATAACACAATTTTATCTCAATGGAAGAATGTGTGATTTTCCTCAGTAATTTTATAGTTCAAGTAGGGGAATTATTGACCTCTTTAAAGGTAAGACAGTTTACCTGAGCAAATGTGTTCAAAGAACGAAGAATGAATCTTATCTTTCTAAGGTTTTCACAAGATGTCCTGATAGAGAGGTATTTCTCCATTCCCCCTTGACGGTGTTACGCAGGTTATCTGTAGACTTGAAAGTCATGAAATTGCCTTCCTCTAAACATTTTCCTCTTGAGCCAAAAGTTCCTGAATTCACATTAACCCCAAGAGTGAAGTCAAATAATTGGCATCTATTGTACCTGGAAACTTTGAAGTCTCAAGCCAAGTCCTCAGCCCAAAGTTTGGGGTGGTGGGGGGCAGGGAGTTAGAAAAGAAGAAGAGTTTGTAGAGGTGTATGTGGGGCATTGTGGGTTCATTTGCCTCAGCTAGAGGGGAGGAATGGATGGAGGAGAGAAGAGTCTTCTATCAGAACAAGGGAAGAAGATGGAAAGGGAAGCACGTAGGAGAGTTAAAGGGCAAGAGAGAGGTCTTGGTCAAAAAGTCAGGAGGAGGTTTGGGGCAGAAATACAGAAAAGATGATGGAGAGAGAAGAATGAGATAACAGAGGGCAGCTGAAAGGAGGGGAAATGTGCAAGGAATAGAGAGTGGCAAGCTGCCCATCTTCCAAATGGAAAGTCTGAATTCTTGAGCTGTACAAAGCAAAATACCTTCAAAGAAGAAAAATAGGATGTTTTCCCTGAACCTCCCTTGCTTCCCTGTGTAAGATGCAGATGACAGCAACAGAAAGAGAGGAGTAGAGATAACATCTTCCTATGCATTAGACCTTGAAACTTCTCTGGTGATAGGGGTCATTGCAGTGGTTTCTGCTTATTCTGAATGTGAGTCTCTCAGACTCACAGTAATATTCACCCATTCATTTGGCCCTGCACTAATATTATAGGCTTGTAGTAAGAGGGTGATTGTGGCTTAGGAGTCGATTGCATGCATCCCATGACCATTGCATCTCATGCACAGTTACAACTCACCCATCAGGGAAGATTTCTGCCTTGCTGTAAGGCTGAACTGGTTTCTGCGAAGCTTCAAGACTAAAGTAGACTAGGAAGAAAGACCTGGAGATGGACTTTTACAAATTAGTCCTTGAAAACCTCTACAGATCATGATTGTTCCACCCATTACTGCCAAAAGAGATGGTACAGGACCAAGAAACATTTCATCGCTGTGGTGTTTGTGCTCATTGTGTGTCAGAGGACTACTTGACATCAATCAACAACAAAAGCGATGGGTTGTGCAATATGCTCTTTTGTGGCCATAACTTAATAAGAGACCTAGAAAAGCACTTATAGAAAGACTCATCACCAATTCAGGGCAGTCCATGTTTCCTCATGTACTACCTTCGTAGAGAACCCAGGCCCTTCCCAGGGCCCTTACCTGAATAAATTTCAAATCCCAGATTCGTACAACTGTACAGCCACTCTACAGATGAAAGTGCCACTTCATCGTACCTCTCAGAGAACACCTACTGCGTGGACTATAATCATGTAGTAGCCTCCAGCTACTACACCTTCAAGATCTACTGCACCCATCATGCTGAATCTACTCCTAGCTAATGTCTCAGCCGGGCAGCAGTACTTGTTGCTGTTGTTAGTTGCTGTCAAGTTGTCTTTGCCGTGGCAACCTGTGTGCAGCAAAACAAAATGCTTCTCAGGCCTGCTCCATCTTCATGACCAGTGGTATGGTTGGTGCCAGTGTCACAGCTGTTACATCAGTCCATCTCATTGAGGGCTCCCCTCTTTTTGACTGACCCTCTATTTTACCAAACATACTTTGAAAATTAGTCACCAAAAATCTACGGATCACAAGAGAATGAAAGTACTAGGACTGAGCTTCTTCTGGTGAAAAATCTGTGCAGTCTTGAGCTCCTCTTGCACCTTGATCTGACATCTCTCCTGACCATTCCTCCCTCTTTTCACAGGCGCTATTACAATCTGAAGGCTGTTTGCTCCTGTTCCTTCCTCCCTTTATCCTTCATAGGACTTTCCCCTAATAAATCTCTATCATGTCTAATTCCATCTTCACATCTGTTTTTTTCTAGAGTCCAAACTGGCCCAGTACTTACTGACATGATCCAAGTAAGCAGACAGTAAGATAAGAGTTTTAAAATCACATTACTTCCTACCAGACTAGCAAGAAAGACTGTATTCCCATGGAAATGAGGAGCACAGATCACTAACTAAAGATCTCACTGGTGACGGCCTGAGGAAATATTTCAATAGGGGTGTTAGTTAAGAAGCTGTGCTGCAATTCCAACGACCCAATTCAAATCCAGCAAGTGCTCCATGGCAGAAAGATGGTCAATCTCCTCCATGTAACTAACTGTGTCTGAAAATCCGCTGAAGGATAAGTTATGAGTCAGCTCTGATTTCACAGCACAAAACAACAACAGCAACAGAGTGGTCCTTAGAATTTTGGAGAAAAATGGTCCACACTGAGCAAAGAAGACATACCACAGTTATTCTGCCAACAGTAGTAGTAGTTGTTGTTGTTGCTAGTGGCATTGGGTTGACTATAATTCATAGTGACTCTACGAACAATATATCTAAACCTTGCCATATCCTACACCATAATCATATTTTCTGTTATGTTCGAGCCCCTTATTAAAGTCATTGTGTCAATCCATCTTGTTGGGGTTGGGGGGCTTTCTATCTTTCTGGAACCCTCTACCTTTCAAAGCACAACATCTGTTTCCAAGGACTAGTTCCTCCCGACAACATACTCAAAGTATGTGTGACAAAGTTTTACCATCCTTGCTTCTGAGGAATAGCATGGTTGTATTTTATTCAACACAGATATGTTTGTTCTTTTTCTAGTCCATAGGATATGCAGTACTCTTCTCTAACACAACAGCTCAAAGACATGGATTCTTCTTCTGTTATTCATTGTCCAACCTTGAAGTGCATAAAAAGTAATTGAAAGACTATGACTTGAATCAAGTAGCAGTCTAGAGGTGAGGTTTTTTGTTTTCTTTTTGTTCAGATATAATCCATATTAAAAGTTGTAGTCTTTGACCATCTGAAGCAAGTATTTCAAATTCTTTTTACTCTCATTGAGCAAAGTTGTGTCATCTGAACAATGCAGTTTGCAAACAATAGAGGGAAGTATACAAAGAGTCGTGACGGTGGGCAAGCTGGCATGGAGGAGTATATGAAGCCAAAACCCTACTAGAGGATTATGATCCCTGGACGATCCCAGTGGGCATGTCATTCACCAAGGCTACGAAGAATGTTTTGGCAAGAAGAGCACCAAGGCCAAGCAATTCTGTGGTGGCCATCCTATAGGCTGGGAGTGACAGTGGGTGAGGCATTCACAAAGCTGAGATTGTTACATTAATAGAGGCAAGGGGACAGAGCGCATCTACCAGAATATACTTTATAACTATGTTCAGTGGTGGACCCAAAAGACAGGGGAGAGAGCAAAGTCTTCCTATTAAAAGAACTACCTAGCTGAAAAACCATGTTATGTGGAAAAAACTAACTCAACAAGAGAATATATGAAGATTCTTGAGCAGAGGCCAATGACATGGCTGGTTGGCCAGGTGCCTGAACTAGAGAAGACTAGAAAGTAAGTGGCAAAGAAATTTCCTGTAGAGAAACATGTAGACGAATACGGAAAAGGACACAACGTGAGGTAAGTTTTAATCACACATTAGCCTCTAACACAAAGTAGTCACTATGGAATAGGTCTAGCCCTCGCCCTAAGCCTAGCCCTAACCGTAACCCTAAACCTAAACCTAACGCTAACACTAGAGGAAGACTTGGTCACACCTAGCCCTAACCCTAACCCTAACCCTAACACTAAACTTAACCCTAACCATCACCCTAACCCTAACCCTAACCCTAAACGTAACCCTAAACCTAGATGAAGACCTAGGGCTAGACCTAGCCCTACCCATAGCGCTAACCCTAACCCTAACCCTAGACGAAGACCTAGGTCTAGCCCTAGAACTATGCCTAGCCCTAAACCTAACCTAACCCTAACCCTATGCCTAACCCTAACCCTAACATTAACCCTAGATGGAGACCTAGGTCAGCACAACCGCAAATCTTTGCCATAGTCTTAACCCTAACCCTAATGCTAGATGGAGACATAAGCCTAGCCTTAGACCTAACCCTAGCCCTAATCCTAACCCTAAAACTAACCCTAACACTAACTCTAACATGAAACCTAGAAGGAGGCCTAGGTCTAACCCTAGCGCTAACTCTAACCCTCACCCTAACTCTAACACTAACCCTAACCCTAGCCTTCACCACAACACTAACCCTAACCCTAATCCTGAACTTAACCCTAACGCCAACCCTAACCCTAGATGGAGACCTAAGTCTAGCCCTAACCTTAAACCTAACCCTAACCCTAACCCTAACCTTAGACGAAGACTTAGGTCTAGACCTAGCCTTACCCCTAGCGCTAACCCTAACCCAAACGATAGATGGAGATCTGGGTCTAGCCCAAGCCCTGAACTTAGCCCTAATCTTAACCCTACCCCTAACCCTCAACCTAACCCTAACCCTAAACCTAAACCTAAACCTAAACCTAGACGAAGACCTTGGTCTAGACATAGCCCTAACCCTAACCCTAAACCTAAACCTATATGAAGACCTAGGTCTAGCCCAAGACCTAAACTTAGCCCTAATCTTAACCCTAACACTAACCCTAGATGAAGACCTAGGTCTAGGCCTAGCCCTTATCTGAAGCCTAACCCTAACCCTAGCCCTAACCTTAGACAAAGACCTAGGTGATAATCTTGGTCTTCACTTTGATTTGGGGAAATTTCAGACTCCTATAAACTTACCCTTCCAAAAGGTTTCTAAGACCATTTGTCTAATATTTACCCTCTTTATTCTTATTGAAAGAATGAAGTTTTTGTCCAAGATGACTCTGTGTCCAGTTCCCCACCATATGAACAGTCTGGCCAATGAGCTACGTTCTCTGAACGAAAAGTAAAAAGCTCCCCAGGAAACTGACTCTTGGCTGGTCTCCTTAGCTCTTTCACTGTGCCTTCTTCATCATGCCAGGATTAGAAGTCTGGCATGCAGTAGCCATATTGTGATACTGGAGCAAAAAAGCACAAAATAAATAATAGGGCAGAAATATAGAAAGAGTTATGGACTCTAGTTGTATCCCTACAGTACCTCATCAGCCTTGCCTTACTGTTTCCCCCTGAACTGTATGTTATTTGAAATCAATGAAATCCTGCTTAAAGAACCAGAGAAGGGTTTCTGTTCTTGGAAATGGAATGCATTCCTAAATGATACTGCTTCCTAGGCAGTGTCCCAGCTCTGCCACCTCCCCTCACTCACCCTCAAAGACAATGATCTCATCATCTGAAATAAGCCAACACTTGGAAAAATCTCAGTGACTTCAGATGACTGCTCAGTGAGCTCATAGGTACAGCCAGCAAACTGTACTTAAACTTAATGAGCCATTATGAAAGGAACCAGGAAATTCTCTCCACTTTCTCTCGGTATTCTTAGCAAGAGGCAGCCTCTCATTTTCATACCAGGAGCCCGTCTTTTTTCTTAATAACTTGTGTACTTGACTGTATGTGATCACAATGCCCTAGGAAGGATTTGTAGATTGTTCCCCCCATCTTTTTTGCTATCCATCCTACACTAAATTTTGCATACTCTCCTATCTTAAGAAGCTTATCTGTTTGATTGATTAACTTTGGAGATTGGTTTGGATGTAGGTAGTTCAATACTCTACCCATTAAGTAAGTATATATTGGGTTGCTTTGGAAAGGATGGCATCCTGGTTTCCACATTAAATAGATGGTCTAGTTTCACCAAGAACCCGGAGGTCTGGATTTTTCTCTTTTATAAAAAACTGCTTGGCAGACTCAGTCTTATTCCACAGAGGGCAACGTTTTTAGGCAGTTAATTCAAAATCCCACCCCTTCCACCATTTATTCAGTCCCAAATTTCTCATAAACTTCCAAATGAAATTCAAGAAGGTTTTTCTCTTTAAGTGGGAATTATAGATTGGAGGTTTTCATTCATTTTTACCTCTTCCTTAGGGTAGACTGGCTAGAATCTACTTGGCACTTAGTCGTAAGTGTGTATTAATGGAAGCTGAGGTATTGAAATCAAACTTTCATGGCAATAACACATTGATGTATGTGCTCATATCAAGTGAATATTTAAAAACAATATTGCTGATAAGTAGACTTTAAAAGCCTCCTAAAGACAACTGTTGATCTTTGAGATTTAATTAACACTGCCTGGATCCAGGATAAGAGGCACTGTTTAGCAAACCCTAATAGTTAGTAATAAAATAATAATGAACTTATTTATTCCTATTTGCCATTTGGATATAGTTAGTGATTTTTTCCCCCTTTGGTATGCACTTAGTGAGTTAAAGGGTCAAATTGTATTCCTGTTATGTGCACAATATTGCTTGTTGTGGTATTGTATGTTCTCTGCAGTTCTAGATTTTGTATATATCCTTGTGAATGGTTCTTAGACAAAGTGTCTCAGGCTGTTCACTAAAAGAAACCTCTCTTTCAAGCAGTGTTTAGAGTATTTATTTGTCCTTTGTTTTTTAACCTTTATTCTCAACATCTTCCATTTCAATACTAACTATAGCACAAGTTTTTTGTTTTATGCCCTTCTTAATTGCAATTTGCTTTGACTGCTTTTGGGGTTTAGGGTGTGAATTTTTGTTCAACCTGTATCTGACTTGATAAAGCTCTGGCTCCCTCTTCATCTCAGCACCCCATCCTCCCCAGGGAGACCAAAAAGCCTTCATATTTCTAGAGTTGGGGGAAGGGGCAGGAACCTACAGAAAATAGGGTCTCCAAAGGCTGACAATTGAAAACAAAAACTAAACTAAAAGGACGAGTATGAAGGCAGAAGATGTTTTTAAAAAATTGGATTAATAATTTATACAAAAGCAATGCTAACTATCACGCCCTTTCCCCATGTGGACCTGGGATGGAAAGACTGGGTGGGGCTCTTCCCCTAAGAGGGAAGACAGATGCTTTCAGAAAGGCAGGAGCTTCCTGTTACATTACGATGTCACGATTATTTGGAGTTATTTAGTGGCTAGTGGAAAGAAGCTGCACTGCAATCCAGAATAAACATAGTTCAAGGCCACCACGTGCTCTCTGGGAGAAGGATGAGCAATCTCCTCCTGTGTGATTTACTGCCTCTGAAAACATGCCAGAGGCTCCCCTGGAGGGTCAGCTATGGGTCGGTTCAGACTCTATGGTACATAACAACAATTTTTAAAAAAAGAAGAACAATGAACAATCAAAGTCCTGGGCCACATTAGAGAACTGTGGGGGCTGGCCATGAGGGGGCCAGGAAATTCTCGCTTCACGCAAACTGCTGTCACCCTCATAGCTCCAGTTTTTAAATCCTGAGTCAAGAAAAGAAAGAAAAATAAACAAAAAAGTAATAAATAAAACAATGTGGATCTAATCTCACTTGGGTGTTCTGGTGGGTTTTTATTTTCTGTTCAAATTAGGGTTGGGTTGGTTGTGTTTTTGTTTGTTTGTTTGTTTGTTTGTTGTTATCAAGAAAGGGTATAACACAACTAAATAGTCTGGCAAAAGCATTTCAGTAAACCGTGGAGGGCAAGACTTATCCTAGTCTTGCTTGCTGACCCACATCTGTCAGGATGGAGCCCTATCCACACCGAGTATTTGCACTCAGGGAGAGCAATGATCTCAGTCTTCATCAGGCTGGGGGCCAGCACTGTGATCTCCTGCATCCTCTCTGAGATGCCTGGGTACATGGTGGTACCACTGGACAACACTGTGTTGGCATAGAGGTCCTTGCAGTTGTTAATGTCACACTTCATGATGGAGTTGAGGGTAGTCTCTGGATGCCAGGAAACTCCGTGCTCAGGAAGGAGGGCTTGGAAGAGCACCTGGGACAGAGGAAGCACTCACCACCATAGAAGAGGAGATTATGCATGCTATCAGTGACAAACTCTGTCACATTGCCCTAGACCTGGAGCTCTTCATCACCATGGGCATTGAGCGCTTCCTCGCTGGGTGAGGATCTTCATAAGATAGTCAACTCCCCTCTAGCCAGATCAAGACACAGGATGGTGTAGGGAAGGGCGTACCCCTCACAGATGGGCTCAATGTGGGTGACCCCATCATTGGAATCCATTACGGTGGCATGGCCAGAGGCATACAGGGACAGCATGGCCTGGATGGCCACGTACATGGCGGGAGTGTTGAAGGTCTCAAAAATGATCTAGCGTCATCTTCTCCCAGTTAGCCTTGGGGTTGATGGGGCCCTCAGTGCCAGCACAGGGTGCCCTTCAGGGACCACACGCAGTTCATTGTAGAAGGTGTGGTGTCAGATCTTCTCTATGTCACCCTAGTTGGTAACAATGGAGTACTTGAGGGTCAGGATGCCGCTCTTGCTCTGGGCTTTGTCATCCATGTACGAGTTCTTCTGGCCTATGCCCACCATTACACCCTGGTGTTGAGGGCACCCCACAAGGTAGGGGAAGTCAGCCCCGGGGGGCATTGTGGCCCTGAAGCTGGCTTTGCACATGCTAGAGCCATTGTCGACCAGGAACACCACACGGTCCTCACCCATGGTGAGCAGGGGTGTCAGATGTGAACCAGCAGTTGTGACTATGTGGAGGGGCCTATGCTCCTGGGACAGATAAGGTCTCGGCTAATTACAACTTTTTGATCAGTTGCATTGTACATCTATAATATTTCCTTCCAATTTCCAATAATTCTTCTTTCTCAAATGTCATTTGCCCATCATTGCTGCTCTAGTTCTACTCTCTTCTGGACGACCAGTGTTGTTTCCTGTTTGCTTCTTCAGTTTTCCTTCTTGTCCAGTTTTCCAGCAAACTTTAGAAGCTGCGCTTCTGCACTTCTTAAAAATGTCAACTTTTGAGGGAATAAATCAATACTCAGAAACACAAGGTTTTTACAGAATGCTTATACTATCTGTAGTAAATTCAGAAACAGGACACAGTAAAGATTGTCTTGCTGGTAGGATTTCTAAACTTAAACTCAAAACAGACTGATGAACCCTCAGAAATACACATATTCTTAGAATCAGAAATTATATCTATGTCACATCTCAGTATTAAAAAAAAATTAATTGCTGTCTATTCAATTCCAGCTCAATTATATATGCCTCACATGGGAGCTCTAGTGGCCTAATGGCAAGAAGCTGCACTGCAATCTTGAAAGCACATGGTTCAAATCCACCAGTTGCTCCATGGGAGAAGGATGGGCAATCTCCTCCTGTGTGATTAACTGCCACTGAAAACCCGCTGGATGGGCAGCTATGGGTCGGATCAAACTTGATGGCACACAACAACACAACAACAGCGACTGCACTCCATAGGGTTTTCAAAGGTTGGTGCGGGGGATGTAGATTACCAGCTGTTTCTTCCCGGGCATCTCTTGGTGGATCAGAACCACTAACATTTGATTAGTAGAGGAGCACTTAGCCATTTGAGCTGGTGGCTTAGTGGTAAGAATTGTGTTGCCAATTCAAAGGCACACAGTCCAAATCCACCAGCTACTCAGGAGGAAAACGATAATCTCCTCCCTTTCAATTGACAGCTTCTGAAAACCCACTGGACCTTCAGCGATGGGTCAGTTCCCACTTGACTCAAATGTACACAACAATAACAATAGGCTTCCAGCAGGTCCCTGTAATTGTATAGTTATTGTTTGAAATTATCACACCAAAACCCCCGGTGAAGAAATACACAAACAAGCCCCACTCTGCAATAAATAGACATCTTGATGCTCTCCTGTTGTCTTAAGTGCCTGAACATATGTGCTGCTAAAAACATGAATCTGTTTGTTTTCCTAGCAGTCCATGGTATCCTCAATACTCTTCTCCAGCACCACAGCTCAAAGGCATCAATTCTCCTTCTATCCTCCTTAGTCATTGTCCAGCTCTCTGATGCATAACAAGTAATTGCAAATATCATGGCCTGTATCAGACGCACCTTAGTCTCCAGAGAGACACCATTGTTCTTCAGTACTTTGGAGAGGTCCCTAACAGCAGACTTTCCCATCGCAATACGTCTTTTAATTTCCTGGCTACTGGTGCCGAGAGTGTTGACTGTGGAGCCAAGCAAACTAAAGCTGTGAACAATCTCAATCTCTTCATCATCCATCTTGATGCTGCCAATTGGTCCAGTGGTGAGAATCTTTGTCTTCTTGATATTGAGCCTCAATCGATATTGAAGGCTGCAATCCTTGACCCTGTGTAGCAAGCGCTTCAGGTCCTCCACAGTTTCAGCAAGCAGGGCTGTGTCATCTGCATAAGCCAGATTGTTGATAGATCTTCCACCAATCTTGACCCCACATTCCTCCTCATAGAGTCCAGTCTCCCGGATAATCTGTTCTGCGTACAGGTTGAAAAGGTATGGAGACAGGACACATCTCTGGAGTACACCCTTCCCAATTTTGAACCACGCAGTGTTTCCTCGCTCTGTTCTGACGACTGCCTCTCGGTCCAAGTATAGGTTTCTCATTAGCACAATCAACTGTTCTAGGATTCCCATTCTTCTCAGAGTCAGCCACAGTTTGTTATGATCGACACAGTCAAACGCCTTTGCATAATCAATGAAACACAGATAGACATTCCTCTGGTATTCCCTGCTTTCACCCAAGATCCATCTAACATTAGCTACAATATCCCTAGTACCACGACCCCTTCTAAACCCAGCCTGGACTTCTGGCAGTTCTCTGCTGATGTGTTGTTCCAGTTGTTTTTGAATAATCTTCAGTAGAATCATACTTTGACTCAAGGATGTAGAAAGGGTCCTTTATTATATGTAATTAAGATATATTGGAGCTCTGGTGGCCTAGTATTAAGAAGCTGTGCTGCAATTATGAAGGTTCAAATCTACTAGTTGTTTCACAGGAAATGGATGGGCAATTTGTTCCCATATGACTTAAAGCCTCTGTGAACTCACTGGGGAATCAGCTATGAGTTGGTCCCACCTCCACAGTACACAACAACAACAACAACATGATCAAGAAAAACCTAAAGTAAATGGTTCCAAGTTGTGCATAACTCTAGTCCCTCGTCCTTGCGTTTAAGACCAAGTCTTCTCTCATTTGAAGTCATCCAATAAATTATGCTTTTTCAGGGCTCAGACTTGAGACACTCTGAGAAAGAGAGCTTCTCAATCACGCTCTCAGATGAGCCTGTGGGTAAAGCTGGAAAGCAAGGTTTGCTTTCTGAGAAGAATATTACCAGTACATGAGCAGAGCAGGAGTGGCATCCACTTACTAAACAGCATGCCTTTGGAAACTCTATGAACTTTGATAAATGGCAGTACTTACAGAAAGGCTTCGGGTCAAGTTTTTGTATTTTCTTTGTCACTGTAGAGAAATCCAACTTATTTTTGTATGTTGATTTTGTATCTTGCCACTTTGCTGAATTGGTCATATATGTCCAGTAGTTTTCTTGCTGAGTCTTTAGAGTTTTCTACATATACTGTCACATCATCTCCATAGAGAGATAAGAAAAACAATACCTTTCACAATAGCTAATCACAAGATTAAATACTTAGGAGTAAACCTAACCAGAAGCACAAAGGATCTATTCAAAGAAAATTACAAAACATTACTACAAGAAACAAAAAGAGACCTGAAGAAGTAGAAGAATATCCCTTGTTCCTAGATAGAAGACTCAATATTGTGAAAATGACAATACTACCAAAGGTAATTTGCATGTTCAATGCAATCCTAATACAAGTACCAATTCCATTCTTCAACAAGATGGGAAAGGCAATTTCCAATTCCATTTGGAATGGAAAGAGGCCCTGAATAAGCAAAGCATTCCTTAAAAAGAGAAACAAGGTGGGAGGCATCTCACTCCCTGATTTCATATCCTACTACACTG
>NW_006399791.1:2635587-2638312 GCF_000299155.1 Elephantulus edwardii
AACAGATGAGGGAGAGAACTCTTTAAAAGGGATATACAATTAGGTATCGTTGTCATGATAGGAGTCCAGAAGGAAGTCTGCACAGTGGAGTGGACTTGGGGGGAGGGATTGTATAACAATGAAAGATTTTTCTTTTACTTTTCAAAGAGAAAAATGAATTGGGGGTGGATTGAGTGGGCAGGGAGAAAAGTGCAGCAATGAATGAATGAAAACCCTAAGTCTCTGTAAACTTCATTAAAATTAATTAAAAAAAAAAGAAGAAGAAAAAGAAAGGCTTCAGACCTTTTGTTCATAGGGTCGCTATGAGTCATGCTAGACTCCATGACCATCAACAAACAATACCATAACATGAGCAAACAATGCTGCTAGTTCGCGTGCAAAGTTTTCTTTTCCTAAATAAGCTGGTTTTCCTATTTATTTTTTACTTGGTAGGAAGGATGTCAGTGACAATGAAAAGCTTTTAAAAGAGGAGCATAGTAGTGAAAGCACAGCTAGACAATGTGCTCTGAGAAGCTGTCAACATCACAAAAAGAAAGCTTCCACCGTCCTGTAGACACTCCACTCTGTAGGCTGAGGACAAGCCTAAAGCTTTGTCCTGCAAGGCTCAGTACGAATCTCCCTTCCACCAGGAGGATGGCCACAGAGCTTCAGGGACTTCTCAACCCTTCCCAGGAGTCAGAACCCAGGAGGGGGCACAGGACTGATAACTTCAGGAAGATCATGTCAGAGAAGAATGGGAGAGGAAGATCAAAGGGTGGAGTAAAATCTGCTCATCCACCCGAGGTCTTCCCTATATGAATTGAAAGGAGACTGTGCATTGAGGAAAATCAAGAAATGTTTTGTAGCCTCCTGTGGATGATGTGTGACATTTAGACATCACCTCAGACATGCTCTTTTGGTTATTTTAAATTATGGTGCCTTGACCATCAAAACTAGAACCTCCAATCACTATGTCCATCCTCAGGCCCCAGGGATCTTGTGTGGCCCCTACCATGGCCAATTCTATTAAATTGAGTCATCTGAAACTGCCTTTACCCTAGAACAAAATGGTCAAAAGGAATTTGGCAGTGATTTTGAGCATTTTTTCATGCGTCTGTTGGCCATTCAAATATCTTCCTCTGTGAAAATTCTTTCCATGTCTTTGGCCCATTTTGTAATTGGGTTATCAGTCTTTTTCTTGTGGAGGCCAAGGAGTACTCTGTAAACTTGTGTTGTAAGACTCTTGTCTGAGATGGTGTTGGGAGGGACTGGAGAGCAGAGCATTATACTGAGTGAACTGACTCAGTCCCACAAGGATAAATATTGTATAAAACCATTATTGTAGAATAAGTATAAGGATCCAAGAGGGGTGGGAGAGGTTGGAAGCAGAGGGATGAGGATGTGCAGGGGGCAAAGGGGATTAATCAAGAATTTGTACAATTTGTTGGGGGGCGGGGATGAGGGAAATTGAAAGATTTTGTTCCTGAAAACAATGTATTCAAATTTTGTAAATAAACTAATAGAAAAAAATTTTTAAAGTCAGAAATTTCATAGTGATATATCGCATCTTTATGAGAATTACAACTCTCTCCTCTCCTTTCTTCTCATCAGCCCTGATCTTCCTCTAGCCCAGGCCACAGTCCCTCCTGCCTGGATCATGGCCATGTCACCTTACAGCCTCTCATTCCAACCTGCCCTGCCACTCATCTAGTCCCTTCTGCTTGTAGTTAACAAAGGAAAGTAAAAAACACTCAACATCCCCTCTCATGTCTACGAGGTACAACCTAATATTCTCAATCAATCCTTCCAAGTAAAATCTACATGTGATCTGATCAGAGAGCTGGAAAATGACTAAGGATGACAGGAGAATCAATGCCTTTGGTTGGTGGTGCTGGAGAAGAGTATTGGATATGCCATGGACTGCTAAGAGAACAAACAGGTCTGTTCTGGAGAGGGTGAAACCAGGCTGCTCCTTGGAGGCAAGGATTCTGAAGCTCTGTCTGACATAATTTGAGCATGTTGCAAGGAGGGACCAATCCTTGGAGAGGGACATCAGGCTTGGAAGAGTGGAAAAACAGTGTGGCATAAGAAAATCCCAGATGAAGATGGATTGACTCAGTTACTGGAGCAATGGGGTAGGTGTGTCAGAAACAATGAGGCAGCTCAACTATAGTTGTTGTTTATCATCTAGTCAGAACCAACCCATAGCTGACCCTCTGGTGGGTTTTCAGAGGCAGTCAATTGCACGGGAGGAAATTGCCCACCCTTGTCCTGTGGAAAAACTGGTGGACTCTAACCATGTGCCTATGGGACACAGCACAGTTTCTTACCAGTAGGCCACCAGAGCTCCTGAGATAGATAGATAGAGATAGAGATGTAGTTTATTGTTGGCTGGCTTTGAGTTGAGCACAACTCATAGCAACCCTATAAACAAAAGTCCTGAAGCCCCTTTACAACTATGGACATTTATCAAAGGTCATAGAGTTTCCAGAGATACAGATACATACATATAGATATATATACATATATAGAGAGATACATACACATATATATTATATATTACATATATTATGTATTGTTGTTGTTGTTGAGTGCCATCAAGCCATAGGCAACTCATAGTAACTCTATGAACGGAAGTCCTCGACACTTGGCGTGTGTGTGTGACTTTCGTCCTTTCTCCAGGTTCATAGGGTTTCCATATATATTACACATTTAATATATTATATACATATAATATACATTATGT
>NW_006399791.1:2638681-2648681 GCF_000299155.1 Elephantulus edwardii
CAGACTGGGAGTATTCTGAAGCAACCTGGCTCTATAGAGGTTTGATTTCTGGTTCTGATGAGACTTTGGGTGCAGTGTTTACTGGCTGTTGGCTGTAAGTTGATTGTATTTGGCTTCCTATTTAAAAAGCTAAAGGTGCCTGATTTTAATCTGCAGCTTTCAGGCGTGGTTTTGATTTTGGTCAAACATTCTTCTAAGCAGTATAGCACTGGTCTGCCCATTTGCTGTACAGAGGTAACTTGTGGTAGCTGTGATACTAAACACTGTGACACTGATGTGTTAAATGCAACAATGGTTACAGATGGTGGACAGTATTTGGTGGAGCTCAATGATTAAAACAAGCTTGGAAGCAAGAGTGGCATCCATTTCCGAAATAGCTTGCCTCTGGAAACTCTATGAACTTGGAGAAACGATGAAAGTTATACAAGTGTTCAAGTCTTTTGTCCATAGGGTTGCTATGAGTCAAAGGTAACCCACAGTTCTGTCTATACAAATGTACTTGCTTCTGCTAATTTTATTCTAATGTAGCAACTACACACTGTAATACAACCTAATTTCTCCTATTACTAGTGAATATTGAAGGGAACACTGTAGCCTAGAGGTAAGAAGTTGTGCTGCAACCTAGAGGTAAGAAGTTGTGCAGTTTGAACCCACCAGCTGCTCTGTGGGAGAAGGTTGGGCAATCTCCTCCCATTCAATTAACTGCCTCTCAAAACCCACCAGAGGGTCAGCTATGGGTAAGTTCCAACTTGATAGTACGCAACAATAACAATGCTCATTGGAGTTTGTGTCCCATCAGTTATGAATTAAATGGCTTCATTCTTTTTAACAGCATTCTGCAGACACGTCTAAAGATACATAACACAATTTTTGAATAACCAACCTCTGCTTGCACACATGTAGGGAACCTTCTAAACTGCAGTTCTCCAGGCTCCATTCCAAACTTGCTGAGTGAGTAATTCAGAGGGTGAACCTAGGAATCACTGTTACTCAGGTTATCCTCATATAGGCCCCTCAAATGACTAGTTTACACTAGTAAACTATTCCATCCTTCTAATATGCCAGCTGAGAAAACTAGGCTGAAAGATAATAAACAATTTGTCCCAAAATCTCACAGCAAATAAGTAGGAAGCAATGTTAGAATACAACAGGTTCCCTGAATGGGACACATGGACGGATTAACACATCTAGGATGTGCATCCTAAAATTGTGACTGTTATAAGTAACCTCAACTATCCCAATCTTGCTTACTAAGAAATTTCAAGTCATAGTTTTCTTGAAATGCAGTCACTGTTGTTCGTGATGAGGCCTCTGAAGTACCTTCTGAGTCATGGAAGAATCATTAAGCCACACCACCAGGGTTTTGATGAGATATATGTGTTACTGGCTTCTAAAGATCTTTTCATTCACTTCTTACTACATCTGAAAGTTGGACAGTGAATAAGGAAGACAGAAGAAGAACTGCCTTTGAGCTGTGGTGTTGCAGAATACTGAGTATCTCATAGCTGCCAAAAGAATAAACAGGTACGTCCTGAAGTAAATGCAGCCAGGTGATCCCTAGAGGCAAGGATGGTGAAACTTCATCTCACCAACTGTAGGTACATTGTGAAGAGGGGCCAATCCTTGGAAAAAGGCACCATACTCGGAAAGGTCAGCACCAGAGAGGAAAACCAACAAGATGGGTTGACATAGTGACTATAACAATGAACTCAAGCATATCAAAGATGGTGCAAATGGAGCAGAATTGGACAACATTCAGATCTGTTGTTCATAGGATCACTATGAGTCATAGTGAACTCAATGGCACCTAACAAAAATTCATGCATGATGTATTTGGATAATTTCTTTAAAACCAAAACCCACAGGCACTGCTGAGGAGTTGAGTTCACTTGCAGTGTCCCTAGAGAGTTGAACTGCCCCATATATATCCTTAGAGAAGCAGACTTCTTTATCTTTCTCCTACAAAGCAACTGATGGATTCAAACCACCAACTTTTCAGTTATCAGTCCGATACTTAATCCACTGCACTACCCACTCTTCCTGGTTTCAGTAAGGCATGCATCGAATTTACTTATAAGTCATTAGAATGAAAATAAGTGTTTTTATTATACTTGCAGATGGTATTGTCTAGGAAGACTTTTGTTCCTCAAAGGTTCTAGTTTCCAATGCACCAATGAATCCCTGTTGAACAACTGCAGTCAGTTCCTTGTGCTATAAAACAAGGACCATAATGATCTCCATATTATCAACTAGGGTCCCTAGTGATAGCATGGGTTAAACTTCGGGCTTTTAACAAAAAGTTGTTGGTTACAGTCCACCAGTTGGTCTGTAGGAGAACAATGAGGCATCTACCCCCATTAGACTTCAGCCTCTGAAACCTTATAGGGCAGTTCTGCTCTATCCTATAGGGTTGCTCGGAGTCAAAGTAAAGTCAAGGTCAGTGGTCTGTGTAGGAATAGTGTAGGTAATGTAGAGATGACCAAGTCTTACATCTATTAACTTCATAAAGGACAACAGTGCCCACCAACAACATCCATCATCCAAATCCATTCCCGTAAGATCAAACATAGTCTCCATGATCCTGCATCTACTCTACTAATCCCAATACTAATCATGCTTCTCTACTTCTGGGTCTGAAATCCACCACAATAGTTACTTAGACTTCACAGAACCATACTCAAAGTTATGGGGTTTATTGTAGAAGTTAAGGGAGCTCTAATAGTGTAGTGGTAAGAAGCTGCACTGCAATTCCAAAGGCACATGGTTCAAATCCACCAGCTGCTCCATGCTAGAAGGATGGGCAATCTCCTCCCATGTGATTAACTGCCTCTGAAAACCTGCTGAAGGGTCAGCTATGGCTCTGTTCTGACTTGATGGCACACAACAACAACAACAGGTTAGCAGCAGGATACAATTCCTCAGTCAGGACAGCTTCCCAAACAAGTTCCCAGGTGCTTTGACCTTCAATCTCATGGTTTAGGTCAGTGTTACATAGCTCTCTTAGTTCCGATGTCTTTCCCCACTGCCTCTTCACGTTGGCTCCGTCACCACAGGGCAGCCTTCCCACATCATCTCTGTCTCATGTAAGGCTCTGGTTCTCTGCTACAGCAGCTGCGGCTGTCATGTTGTTCCTGGTCTGGCTGCCACACGAATCTAAGGCCCTGAGGGATGAACACTGCATTCTCTGCTTCTTTTTCCTTGCTGGTAATGAGATTCCCACCTTTGTTGGCAAATCTTATCTCTTTAAACCTGGTAGGAAGCAGGTAAAACTAACCAATCCCATCATAAGTCACCCACCCCGCCTAGTTTGTATCTCCCCATCCAGGAAATCAAAACTAGCAATCCATAAAAGACATTTTACCTCCTCCACAGTTTGGTTTGAGTTTTTATTATTATTGTTGTTGTTGTTATGTGCCATCGACTTGCTTGTGACTCATAGCAACCCTATGTACAAGAACCCTAAAGGCCATTCTATCCTTCACTACACACTTCTGCAAACCGGTTCGCAAACCCCTCATTTATTTCACCTACCTGTTCAGCAAAAGCCTGAACTTGATGTAATTTGCCCAACACGTAAGCTTTATGGGGTGGTTAGCACCTATAAGGTCATTTTTAGACTACACTCAGATCCAAAAAGACTGAGAAATGTCCTCGAAAATTAATTCCAGGGGAGAAAAGGGTGAGGGCGAAACATTTAAACAAAGAGCTTGGCATTCTGGAGAGCAAACAGCTGACTCTCATTTCACTTTTCAGCCTGGGGTTTTGGCATCTCCTAGTCACTGTCTAAATTAGTTCATGTAACATTTTTATGGGGCTATCTTTTGGGGAAGAATTCTGTAGTCATTTTTATCCTCATCAAATGCTTTTTTTTTTTTGTCAACCTGGACGGGATCTATATTATAGGGTTAACTTAATGTTCATTGTTAAATTGGTCACAAAACAATCAGGATAGACAAGGCTTTGGAATAAATCTCATAAAAACCGCTCTGTGTGCAGAAGGTACTATTCCTATTCTTGGTTTCCCTGGGTATTTGTCATGAACTAAACTGTATGCACACCAAAATATGTGTCAATGTGACTGGGTCATGATGTCAGTGGTTTAGCAGTTAAACATAATGATGATACAATTATCCTCCACAACATGATGTGATATGATCAGCCAATCAGTTATAACAGTAGGTTGGGATTCAACACCCTTCCTCTTGTCACAACCCTGATCTGATCTAAGAGAAGTTTCTTTCCTTGAGGTGTAGCTTTTTATCTTAAAGGAGCTACAAGGATAGAAAACTTCTCTCCTTCAGGGTCCCAGTTAAGTTTTGGGGAAGAAGGAAGATGAGAGAGAAGTTCAGCATTAGAAAGGCTCTTTGTTCCCTGATGAAGGAGAAAATGACCCTTTTACAGGGAGAAAGAGCAAGGATGTCAGTTTAAAGACCAAGGGTGTTTAAAGACCCAAGCCCTGATGTTTTTCCATTGCTTCATATTCGTCTGAAGGTTGCACAAGGAATAGGAAAGATCAAAGAATAATCAATGCCTTTGAATTGTGGTATTGGTTCAAAGTATTGATTATCCCATGGATTGCCATACAGAAAACCAAATTTGTCTTGGAGGAAGTGAAACCAGAGTGCTCCTTAGAGGCAAAGATGGCGAAACTTCATCTCACACTTTGCACATGTTGTCAAGAGGGGCAGTCCTTAGAAAAAGACATCCTGCCGAGGAAGGTAGATAGTCAATGAAAGAGAAAGACCCTCAAGGAGATGGTCTGACACAGTGACTTTAACAATGGACTTGAGCATGGCAGAGGTTGTGAGCATGGCACAGGATGGAGCAAGATTAAGATGGGTTTTTAATTCAGTCACTCTGAGTCACAGTCACCTTGAGAACCCCTTACAACAACAGCAACAATGAGAATGGTGTCTACCTTACTCCTCAAAATCTGCCCGGACAAATACTTCCAAACAACCTTAGGACCTGCAGCCCAAAATCCTCTTGAGAGGAGACAAAATTAAGAGACAGAAAGCTTGAGATAAAGGGAGCAATGATTTTCAAAAGTACTGCATAACTTGGGAGAGACTGGAGAGCATTATGCTCAGTGAACTCAGTCTCATAAGGACATATACTGCATAAGACCATTGTCATAAAAATAGTAGGATAACTAGTAAAACTTGTATGGGGACCCAAGGAGAGAAGGGGTGGGAGCATATGGGTGAGGATAAGTAGGGGCGAAACCACAGGGTTGCACAATTTGGTGAGTGGAAGGAGGGGGTAAGGGAAATGGGAGCAATCTGGCAGGGATCTGAAAAGACAGGGCATATTTGGGCATTATTTAATGGTAATTATTTTTCTAAAACTTAATGCATGAGAATAATTGTATGATACACAAAGTGAATGAAGAACAGAGTGAAACACAATGTATATGAACTTTGTAAGCAAACCAATATAAAATAAAAATAATTTTTTTTAAAAAAGCTGTGGGTCTGTTGTTATTGTTGTTTAATGTTGACTCAAAACCAACTCTTAGCTGTCCCTCCACTGGATTTTCAGAGGCAGTTAATCACACAGGCGGAGATTGTTCATCTTTTTCTGCCACAGAGCATCTGGTGGATTCAAATTGTGTACCTTTCAGTTGGCGCCCCAACCCCTTACCACTAAGCCATCAGAGTTCTTTAAGGACTGAAATTCACTGAAGGTAAGTTTTCCCCAAAAGTCAATTTTGGTGGGATAAGAGGATGCAATAAATATATAAGAAACCCTGGTGACACACTTGTTAAACTATTGGATACTAATGAAATGTTGGTAGCTCGAGTCCACCAGCAGCGCCCCCCCCCCAGGAAAAGCCCTACAGTGTGCTTTCGTAAAGACATTGGCCTTGGAAATCTATCAGGCACTTACTTCTGCTCTGTCCCATGGTCACCATGGGTTAGAATTGACTCCAACATTAGAGGTTTGAGTTTAACAGGCTTATGAAATAAAGAAGGGGAAAGAAGTGTGGGCACGGACTCATACTACGGGGCACCAGACAAGGCAGAGAGAACACAAGCTGGAGTCAGAAAACTTGAGTTTTGGTTCCAGGTAAGAATGCGTTGAGTAACGGCTACAGAAGGTAGACACAGAGCTCAGTGCTCCCTATGTCATGATTGGAGAAAGGGTCACCGGAGAAAATGGAAATGTATTTTTAACCCTATGCATAAGCATTATTATTGAAAATGTTGTTAGGTGCTATCAAGTCGACTACGACTCACAGCAACCCTATGAACCAATAGCTCTGAACCCTGCCATCTCCTGAGCCAGTCCCTGATATACTTGTCCCATTACAACTGTCACTGTGTCAATCCATCTCACCTTGCATATAAGCATTATTACTAAGTGAAATCTAAGGTGCATGGTGGCATAGTATGTTGAGTGTTAGGTTGCTAACAGAAAGGTTGGTGTTTCAAATTCACTCTTTGTGAAAAAGGCAAGGTAATTTCCTGCAAAGGCTTACAGCCTTGGAAACCCAATGGAAATTGCCATGAGTTGGGATTTACGTGGTCGCAGTGGTTTCCTCGTTTGGGTAAATTAGTATCTTTGAAAGATAATTAAAGTCCAGTGCTTGTGACCTGATATGCTCCGACATCAGTTATGGCCTCTCTCACAATACACCACTGAGAGTGAACCCTGAGAGTCAGCATGTCAGAGCCCATTGCCATTAAGTCAATTCTGATTTATGGCAACCCTCCTTTGGAGTGCAAGATATAAATCTTTAAGAGACTTCCCATCTTTCTCCTAAGGAGTGCCTTGTTGTTTGCCATTGAGTTGGAATCGACCCACAGCTGACCCTCCAGTGGATTTTCAGAGACAGGAAATCTCCCGGAAGAGTGTCCATGCTGCTCCCATAGAGCATCTGGTGGATTCAAACCATGGACTTCGAGAGTGCAGTGCAACTTCTTACCACTAGGCCACTAGAGCTCCCAAGTAGTAACTAGTTGGTTGAAACCCCAGCCTTTTGGCTAGCAACCCAACACGCTATACACTATACAACCAGGACCCCTGACAAATTGCACAGTAGTGAACAAACAGCAGGGAAGACATTCTTGCCTTGTCTACATCAGGGATTCTCAACCCTGATTTAAAGGTTTCTTTGTCATGGAGGTGGTCCTGTGCACTGTGGGATGGTCAGCAGCATCCCTGGCCTTTATGCACTAGTTACCAGTAGCAGCAATCAGAAGGTTTGTAGACATTGCTAAGTATCCCATGATGTGAAAGGGTCAAAATCATCTCCAGCTGAAAACCACTGGCCCACATTAAGAAGTAAATCTGAAGTAATTCAAGAGAGAGCTGGGTGTTAGCAGCTGCAGGCAGATTCCAGAAGGTGGAGAAGTGGAGAGGGAAGGTGCTGGCAGTCAGGGAGCATAAATGTGGCCCCTCCTTGGCCCTGCCACTCCAGGACCCTTGCCTCTGTCTGCAATCTGCAGTCGCCTCCTTATAGGTACTCAGAGGATCTGAAGATGGGACAACAGGCTCACCTTGGACCAAGAGCTACCACCACCTAATACTGTTAGTATGTAGGGGCCTGGGTCTTGCAGGGGAAAACCAATGTCAGAGAACATGCTCATTACTAATTTTACTAGTAATATATTCCCCAAACTTCAAGTCAACAAAGAGAATCTCTCACCATAAAGATACACAGGCCACTCCAAGGGTAGGTCCAACTCATGGCTATTAAGTCGATTCCGATTCACAAGGACCATCCAACAGGTTTCCAAGGCTGCTGACCTTTATGAGAGACTGTCCCATCTTTCTTCCACAGGGCAGGTGGAGGATCCAAACTGATGACCTTTCAGGTACCAGTCTAACACATTATATCCTAAACCAGCAAAGCTCCTTAAAGATCTATCACTAGCCTTTTTAAAAAAAGGGGGGGGGGGAGATAATTTTTCATTTCTCCAAAGCACATGTGGATCATGAAATATTATACACCATTGTACCCACTGGACTCGTAAGAAATTCAACCAGTGGAAGCTTCTTCCCCCCACCCCTTGCATTATCTGTAATGATTCTGTAAAAGAAGAAAACTAAGTTGAATCACTACAGAACTTGTAAAAGGGATCTTGATCCTATTCTAGGCATTTCCAAACAGCTAAAGGAAGGGGGTTAAGGGTGGGGATTGGACTTCATAACATCTCTAGTAGCCAAACCTCAGCTCCTTGAGGGAGAAGAAAAGAAGTAAACACTGCCTGAGAACTTTCCAGAGGTGAAGATCATTCCAGAAATTTCCCAAGCAGAGCCATTCCTTTGCCATCCCTCATCCCAAGGCTGTAGGAGTGTCCTGCTTTTCGATTGGGGTGAGGTCGGGGGTGGGGGGCAAATACCAAGCCCACAGCCACTGAGTCAATTCTGACTCAGAACAGCCCTCCACTGGGTGTTTTTGAAGCTACAAATCTTTAAGGGGGGAAATTGTTCATCTTTCTCCCAGGGAGCTGCTGGTGGATTCAAACTGCTGACCTTCCCATTAGCAGTGCAACAGGGAATACACTACTCCAGAAGAGGCTGTCTTTTGATCTGAATTACTACTGCCAAATCAGTTCAAATGACAGTGACCATCTATTGGGTTTCTGAAGTTGTAAATCACAATAAGACATGGCCCATCTTTCTGGATCTGAACCACCAGAGAGACACACGACTTAGGGACTCTGCCAACACAGCTCCCTTGGCAGTTAAAACTAATTCAGGAGTTGGAGTCCCTGATCGTGCAAACACCTGCTGTGCTCAGCTGCTAACAACCAAAAGCTGGGAGGTTCAAGGCCACCCAGAGTCTCTTAGGAAGAAAATGTCCTGTTTATCTACTTCCAAATGACCACAGCCATTGAGAACCCCGCAGCTCACAGTACTCCTGACACACAAGGCAGCATCCATGTGTCAAAGTTGCTTCTACAGCAGCTGATTTGCTTTGCTTTGTCTGTTTTATTTTTTTTTTTTTAATTAAGAGCTACTAAGCTAGCGACTCCATTTCTGGACAAATAAACCCAAAATGAAAAAGAGGGACCACCAGTATGTGTTCAGGGTTACTCTCTCCGGGCTCACCTACTACTAGAATGCTACCCATTGGCATAGATTGAAACAAACACCTGCCAAATCCTAGCCAAACACTGGTCCCTAGGGGCAGCTTAGTCAGGATGCAGCCGTATGGTCTGTTCATTCTTAAATATTCTCTAGAAGGCAGAGTTCGTGTCAAGTCAAAGCGCCTGGCTCCGCCCCTTGACAAAGCCCACAGCCAGAGAGCAGGTGTAGCCTGCCAAAAGCAAACATAAACTTCCCTCAAACAACAACAGTTAACACCCTCAGCCTGTCAACACCAATTAGCCTGCCCTGCCAGCAAGGGAAACCTGTTAAGACCAGTGCTCGAATCTGTTAAGATCCTCAGCATGCAGAAATGGTCATGGCTCAAGGCTCAGACAAACCCATGTGGTAGAGGGGATGGGGTGCCTCGGGCCACGATGTTTTGTGGAGTCCGTGTTTTGCGGAATCCTAACTAAAAAGGCCCTATACACCTTAGCCTTCATTGCTCCCTTCCTCTACAATAACACCAATATATTAATTTTTTATGTAGCTACAAATTATTTGCCTATTCTAAACAAAAATGGTTGAGGGGGTAAAAATAAAAGCATTTCCTTTAACACTAAAAGGTTGTGTCCACACTTACCCCCACCACTAATTTTATAAAAACACTTCAATGGGTCCCTAAAAAGTACCAGAGGCTCCGGGTCCTAGGCCTCCAGTATCTAACTTGGATTCAGCAGCTACGTGTCACTTCTTTGAATTCCTGTGAAACCAAACCAAGCCCGTTGTCATCAGGTCAATTCTGACTCATGACCTCACGTGTTACAGGCAAAACTGTTTCATAAGGTTTTCTTGGCAATAATCTTACAGAAGCACATCACCAAGCCTTTCTTTAGTAGTGCTGTTGGGTGGGTTTGAACTGCTAGCTTTTGGATTAACAGCCTGGAGGCAGATCATTTTCACC
>NW_006399791.1:2651181-2657989 GCF_000299155.1 Elephantulus edwardii
CGCCAGGCGTGGGGTGGCAGCTGTGCTGCCGCTGGTGCCCCCGCCGAAGTAAGAGTCTGTGGAGGCGCTGCCAAGGGAGCTGGAGCTGTCGTTACGGTAGCTAGAAAAGGGCTTGCGGCCTGGGGTGGGCGTGATGCTGGGCGTGGGCTTGCTCCAGAGGCTGCCAGGGCCGGACCCGCCGGACCCATGGTGCAGGTCAAAGCCCACATCTGTGCCATTGGCGTGGAAGTCGTTCTCATCTGTTAGCTCAATGATGCCCCCGGTGCGCAGGGCGATGTGCGCTTCAATCTCCTCGCGAGCTCGGTCCACATTCTCGGGCATGCCGGTCACCTCGAACACTGGCTCCTTGTCGCGGCTGGGGGTCACGATATAGGTGTGCGTCTGCTGCTGGATGCGCTTGATCGTGGCGCCCTTGGGCCCCACCACGAGCCCCACCACGCGGTAGGGCACTCGCACCTGGATGGTTGTCTGCCCAGGCAGGTTGGGCGGTCCGGGCACCGCCCCATTGAGTGCCGTGTTCTTATTTCGTGAGGCGCGGATCATGGAGAAGTGCTCGGCGGCAGAGATGATCTCCCTCCGAGCCATGGCCACATCCTCCTTCCTGCCAGTCACAACAAAGACAGGCTCCTCCCCTCGAACTGGGGTCTTGATGTAAGTGTTGGTCTTCGCCCGCAGCGCTTTGATTTTACAACCTAGGAGTCAGGATGCGGGGGAGGAAGGGGGAGGGAGATATAGACACGCCCATTATCCCGGGGTTCCCGCAGAGATCCGGGAGAGCCCCTGTTCAGGAGCCCAGGGCAAAGGAACGGCAGGCCACTGGATGGGCGGAAAGGGGGCGGCTCCCTCCCTGACCTGGGGCCACGCCACCGGCAGGGAAGCGGGTTCCACCCGCGAGGAGCTCGAGGAACAGCCCATTGGCTGCCCGGCCCTCCCCTAGTGACTGCAGTCGTCCCAAGCCAAACCCGAGAATCCCAGAAAAGTCAGCTGGGGAGAAGCCGCGGGGATTCGGTGGGGCGTACCTTCTGCCCTGAAGACAGGGCGAAGGGGTTCAAGGAAAGAGGGCAGGAGTCGCCATCCCTCAGCGCGAAGGACTAAAGAGGGGCAGTCCTGGGACCCATTGTTCCTCCTTTGGGCTCCATTCCGCTTTGCAGAAATCCAGAATCCTCCTCCCATCTGATGCTCACTCCTCCTCCCCCTCCCAAAGGGACTGACTGATCCAGGCCCCCCTCCCCCAAGCATCTTATATTTAAATTATATTTCCCAGGACGGGTAAGGTGGGGGCGCTTAGAGAGCTGGCAGTGATTTTAGCAGGAGAAAGTGCATCCTGCCGCGGCCACCGGGAGGCTCAGAGAGACAGCCTGCCTGCACTTTCTTTGTCTAGAGCGCTGGCCCATCGCGCGGTTCTTCCTCCTCACTAAGGCTCCCGGGTGCCACGGATCTCGAGTCCCGCAAGCGTTCTGCTCCCTCTGCGGGGCGGTGTCCCGTGACTCCTTCCCCCAGCTCCCCATCCCAGCTGGACCCACCTTGCCTCCCCACGATCTCGGCGACATGCTCCGAACTGGGCACGGGCACGCACTCGGTCATGTTCACGCTCTTCTTGCGCGGCTCGCTGTCGTAGAGAGAAGCGCCCTCGTCACTGTCCAACCCCAGCAGCGAAAGCTGGTCGAGCGCGAGCTGCAGGGCTCTTTGGTCATCCAGGGTCTCGCCGCCGCTGCTGCCGCCGCCTCCGCCACCGCCGCCGCCTCCCCCTCCACCGCCACTGCCGTTGCGCTCCAGGTCTGCAAACAGCGAGCTGGGCATCGCTCGGCCGGGTGCGCCGCGCCCCCGCCGGCCCTCCAGTCGTCGGCGAGAAGCTGCGTCCACAAAGGCGGCCGGCGAGCGGTGGTCAGGGGCGGGGAGGCCGGCCGGCTGCCGTGGACTCCGTGGCTTCTTTCTCGGCGCCTAGAGGAGCAAGTCGTTCGGCGCGATCCGCACTAGGCAGTGGCTGCAGGAGCCCCTGCCTGAGTCCCCACCCCAGATCGGCTGGCGGGTGGGGTGGGGGCAGAGCTCGAGAGGCGGCCGCGCGAGCCCCCCGACTGCCCGGCTAGCTGGCCACAATGCCGAGCGAGAAGCGAGCAGGCGAGCGACAGCAGCGTTTCTTTAAGGAGCCCCTCCCCGGCTCCTCCACTCCCTCCCTCCCTCCCGCCCGCCCGCCCTCACTCAGCGCTTTTTCCTCCTCTCCTCCCCGCCTCTTGACTGAGCCTCTGCAGCCAGACGGCTCTGGAGGGGGACGAGGGAGGCGCAACGTCACCGGCGGGAGCTGACACTACAATGCTACTGACACTATCGCTGGGGGAGGCGATTGGCGCGCGCCGGGCCGGGGGCGGGCGGAGGCTGCAGGCTGAGCGAGCGGAGAGCGAGTCCCCCCTCCGAGCGCTCGCCGCAGCCCGCCCCATCCTCCTCCCGGCCGCGCCCCTCCCCCCCCCGCCGCTAACGCCTCTCTTTGTTGTCTAATGCGGGACAGCAGGCTCGGACACTTGTTTGTATCTATCAGCTGAGCGCAGCCACTGCCTCCAGATTTCCTCCCTCGTTTGATTGAGATAAAAAAAAAACAACTCAGGAGGAAAGGTGTTGGCCTCCAAGAGAGCGGTCCTTACAAAGTCCCATTTGTTCCCCTAAATATGAACCACTCCTAAAGCGAAAGATTGGGGAAAGGGTCTTTTGTCTGCCTAAAACGACAGTCCAAGGCCTCAGAAAGGGAAAGCGAGACTCGACATCCCCGGGTGCACAGCTAAAGCGGCTTCCTGCACGGGCTGCACACCTGCACAGGAGTGCAGGCGAGACAAAAGGCACACGCCCGCACCCACAGCTGCTCGCGCCCGCGCCCGCATTTCTGTCCCCTCGGGGTGCACTTTGCCTAACTAGCCCCGAAACTGCAAATCAGAAACGGCAAGCAGCCGGCTGCAGCAGGAGCCTTCCCAGCCCAGCTGCGGGCGACCTCTGGAATGCACGGAGCTGGGGTCCTGTACACGCCCAGCTAGCCCGCTAAGAGCCTCCGGGAACTGACACGCGCACGAGTGCCGCACTACCACCTCCGGGACGCCGGCCCTAGCGCCGGCGGGAGGCGAGAGTGAGCGCGCCCGCTACCTCGCCTCCCACTTGGGCATGCGCGGTGCGTGCGAGGAGCCGGCGCGGGGCCCTTTAAGGCAAGCGCGGCCGAGTGCGCGGCGGCCCCGCCCACATCCCCGCCTCGGCGGGCGGAGTGAGCTGGAGACCCGGCCGCTCTTTGTGCGCTTCGAGGGTGGGGGTAATGGCGGAGGGAGGGCGCGATGGGACCGGCCAGTGGGCGGGGCGCGCGGCGCGGCCCGCAGAGATGGCAAGCTGCGCCCCCTCCCGGATCTCCCGGGGGCCGCCTCCTAGTGGAGAGAAGAAAGGAGGCTTTGAAGGGCGGGCGGGGCGGGGCGCGCTGACCCAGCGCCCGGCTTGCCTGTCGCTTTGGTCCCCCCGGCCACTTGGCCACGGACGGGCGCAAGCGACCCTCAGGCCCAAGTGCATTCCTCTCCTTTGTCCCGGGCACCGCCCGGTCGCTGCACACGCTGCGCCCCTCCGTGGAACGTTCCGCAGAGCGGCTCGAGTCGCGATTTGCCGAAAAAGGCCGCCGTCCACGCAGAGGATCGCCTGGGAGGACAATAAAGCCATGTGGCCGCAGTCCCAGGCAGGTTCCACTGGGGAGATCTCGTAGTGCCGCGAGGCAAGGACTTGAGAGGCTCGCCAGGCAGAGGCAAATCTAAGGAAAAATAGTCCTGCTGGCAATTCTTTTTAAATAGCTGAAAGAGCTCTCATAGCTGGAGATGGAAACTGCAATGGCTAATAGAAACTACTCATTGACACACCCACTCAAGTGCTGCCCAGGTCAAGTGCCATACCTGTCATAGCTTAGATATCTTCTATTACCCAAGTCTCCTTGCATGATCCCAGGAAAAATGATCGATCGCCCAAGACCTGAGTTTTTTCATCCACGCTGTGGAAAACAATACCTGTCGTACCCACCATGTGGCTTGGTCTGAGGATTGAATGGGACAAAGGGCGTCAGCGCTCTTTGTTATCAGTAGACAGTTACGCGATCGCCTTTGCTTTTGAGCATACCAAGGGGATCCCTTCCATACCGACTCTCATGGCGCTGTCTTGGGGAAGAGGTGCTGATTATTTCCATAGGGAAATGTGGCTAAGAAGTCACTTGCAAGGGTTATTTCCCCAGGATGTTTGCTCAGCTTCCCTGAGCCAACTGCTGTCTGTCTTTCTTGAGTGGGTGGGTGTCAGTCATGGCGCTAGAATGCCAATAGGAAAGTCCTGTACTTTTTTTTTTTTTACCGTTAATGGACTGGCATTCAACTTAATTTGGGAATGAAGAGAGAATGCCATAAGGCATTCCTGTGGAGATACAGGGGTATTGGAAAAAGATCCTGGCGGGCGGGGAGTGGCCATGGAAGGTGCCTGACGTGGTGTCTCTCAATTGGGGGCCTGCAAACACCAATGCAGAGAGGAAAGCTGCTAGGACGACCAGAGCTTACCATCTTGCCAGGGCAACTGGTTCGTTTCTGGCCTCTCAACCCAGTTTCAAAAAATTTAATAGCTTCCAGCTTGGACCACATCAAGCTTCTTTTAAAAAAAAAAAAAAATAACAGACATGATAAGCTCAAGTGCCACAGTTCCCCGATGGAGTTTACCTGTGCATGGGTAAGGGAGATGTGGTGACAGGTGTTCCCACCCCTGCTGTCCCTAGGACTATGTAGCTTGTTGTTGTTGTTATGTGCCTACAAACCCACTCATAGCTGACCTTCTAGCAGATATTTAAAGGCACTAAATTGCACTGGAGGAAGATGCCCATCTTTTTCTGAGCAGCTAGTGGATTCAAACCACATACCTTTGTGATTTGCAGGCTGCCTGCGGTAACTTCTCTTTTCTTCAACGGTAAAATTTCAGATGGCCTCCTTCAAAAATGTGTTTAAATGTACACTCTGTCATAGGAACATGCTTAATGTCTTTTTCACCTGCTGGACCACAAAGGTACCTGCCCCCAAATCCAAAAGTAACAGTTCTCCTTGCCAAAGTGGGGGCCAAGTGCGTTCATGATAAACTAAAACTCTCCCCACAGGATCACATCCTGTAGTGCCCAGGACATCCCACTTAGCCCAGCTTGCAGTAAAACACATAGGAAGATTGTCAGAGTCCTCTCAACACACCCACAAACTCAAAACCCCTTATCCCGAGAGTCTAGTATGGAGTGATGGCTTCTTACAGACCTAGTTTCAATCTCAGCTCTCTCTCACTGGTTCTCATCTATAAAAACGGGCCCCAGATCCAGCTGCCTACCTACTTCCCAGGCTCTGAGTGAGATGGGTGGTGATAGTGGAAAATAACTGTAAATTACAAAGAGCTACCCAAATGCACACGTATTGGTGGTTCAGGAGCAGAATTCGCACCCACCACATGGGAGATCTAGACTTTATTTTCCACCAATGTACTTCATATATAAACACTACCCAGACTACCTGTTGTCAGTAGAGGCTTACATGTTTCTATGATGTTGAAATCTGACAAGAGGAGGAAGAAAGCTCTGGTGGTCGGCTTCTGAAAAATCAGCCAATGAAAACCTTATAAATCATGGTAGTCTGAACCTCCACCAACTAAAGGTATGATGCAGCATTGAGCTCAGGTGTACAGGGTTGACAGTAAGTCAGCAACCAACTCTTGTCAACAGCCCTTAACAGCATGATAAATATAGTACAGTACTGTACCCGTGCCATCTCTCACCTTCTCTACTTGTATCTGATTCTGACTTGCAAGGGTATTTTCTGATACATGAATACTGTGCTAAAAACAAGGATCTGGTAATTTTTTATTTGCAATTAATGAAACATAATTAGCCAAGACATAATAAAAAAATGGTAGAGTCTCTCTCTGTTATAAAACAAATGATACACCCTTACACCATAGTTCTGCTTAGACTTTCCCAGGCCTCTTTGGGACCCCAGAGTTTAACTGCTTTTCCTGATGTTGACCAGGTTCCCTCAGGACTTTGCCTCCATAGCCATATTTTTTTATTAACACAAGAAAGAAGTTTGCAAAATGTGGTCTGGTAATCTAATAGAGAATTTCAGTTGTCCTAAAAACAAGAGAAGACTACCTTGCGAGAAACAAACATGATTAAGAATTAAACATCCCTGTATTTATGTTTCTAAAGGCCTCCAACGGTTTTATACCCCTCTTGCTTGCTTTTTGCAAACTAAATAGCTGGCAAAACCCCCAAAATCCTTATTGGAAAAGCAGCACATTTTTTGTCATCTCATTCAATACTTAATGAGCACCTGTTTACTTTATCATAGACACTAAGGTCTAAGTGCTAACTTTAGAGAAAGGAAGATTCTTCCCTTAAATACTAATCATGTCCAAACACAGTCACACAGCACCAGCCTAGATAGTGGTGAGTCTGCCTGAGGTCCAGGAAAGACTTGGAAGAGGAAGGGATTTGAACTGTGCCTCTAATAAATGAGGTGTGAGAGGTGAGGCCCCTGCCTAGCACAGTGCTTGGTATCTCAATAAACTTTTCTTAAAGGACTCAATAAGCCAGGTTAAAAAGCCTTGAAGGTGTCATTTTCTTAAGTATGTGCACAAATAACTCACTCTCTGAAAGGGACAACAGCCACAGCATTTTCAATGCAAATAGTCATTGAAGGTAGTGAATAGCAGGCACATACGTGGCAGGTGGAATACTTGAATGGTGTAAAGGATTAACACACTTGACTGTTACCAAAAGGTTAGAAGTTCC
>NW_006399791.1:2658747-2680259 GCF_000299155.1 Elephantulus edwardii
GTTGAGTCAGTTCCTGACCCAACTGAACCTCCAGTGGGTCTTCGTTTCCAGGATGCAGATCACACTGGAAGACATTTCCCGTCTTTCTCCTAAGGAGCTGCTGGTAGATTTGAGCCAACAGGGAGGTGTGGCCCCTGGGTTAGGAGTACAGCTCCTCTGTTCTTCAAGAAGCACACCTAACATTATGTAAACTTCAGGCCCAAGAAATCTTAGACCTGCCTTTGTTTCCAAAGCCCCTGTTCCTAGTTGATTTGTGTCCCTCCCAAAGATATTACAGTCCTAAACTCCGTGTGTGCTATGCATTAGAAGTACAGCCTCCTTGGTGCAACCACTGCGGAAGGCGGTATGGCGCTTTCTCAAAAAGTTTCAAATAGAGATACCATTTGACCCAGCAATTCTACTTCTGGGAATATACCCCAAAGAGACCATAACTGACATCCAAGCAGATGTATGCACACCTATGTTTATTGCGACTTTGTTCACAATAGCAAGGAGTTGGAAACAACCTAAGTGCCCATCAACAAACGAATGGATAGAGAAGCTGTGGTATATTCACACAATGGAATACTATGCTGCATTGAAAAACAAGGAAGTTATGCAGTATTACTCAATATGGGTGACCCTGGAGGACATTATGCTGATTGAAATATCTTAGTCACAAAAGGACAAATACTGCATGGTGCCACTGTTGTAAAACAGGACTGACCTCAGGGTTGAGGGGAGACTGAAAAGATGGGTTCAAGAATGTATACTGCATTGAAACAGATGAGGGAGAAAACTGTTTAAAAGGGATATAGGATTAAGTATTTTGTCATGACAGGAGTCTAGAGCAAAGGCTACATGGTGGAATGGACCTGGGGGAGGGTTTGTAAAACAATGAAATAATTATACTTTTCCAAGAGGGTAGTGTACTGGGGAGGAGGTTTGGGAGGGGAGAAAAGTGCAATGAATGAATGGAAATCCAAAGTCTCTCTAAATTTTTACTGAAATTAATAATAAATTTAAATTTTAAAAAAAGTACAACCTCCTGAGATAAAAGGTCTTTGTAATGTAATTAGCGTGAAGTCATACTGAAAGAGGGTTTCTGTATCCGGTGATATGATTGATAAGGAACTGCTGTGGGACGCAAAAGCACACTTTAATCCACCAGCTGCTCCACAGGAGAAAGATGAGCAAATCTCCTCCCAGATGATTTACAGCCTCTGAAAAACCACTGGAGGGGAAGTTGTGAGTCGGTTCCCCCCCCAAAAGAGAAAAGAGACAGAAAGACAACAGCCAAGAATGTTAATGATACCCTAGAGGCAGAGGTGGAAAGGACACATCTAGAAAAACAAAGAAATAGCAAAGATGAGGTGTGAGTACTGGATTCTCGGAGGGAGAGATAAGATAGGCTTTCCTTTGAGAACTGGCCTTCCTATAACATCTTGATTTCAGACTTCTGGCCTCCAGAACTGTGAGAGATACAATAAATTCCAGTTTAAAGCCCTCCTAGTTTATAGTACTTCCTTAGGGGAGCCAAGCCTGTGACCCTAACCAACCTGGTGCTAACTCCCTCCCATCTCGGAGCTTTTGATCCTCAGCTGGAACTTGGAAATATTCTCTGTCCTCCTTCTCTGTGTACTAGGATTCCCATTCATTGCAATGTTATCTATGATTTGTAATGATTCACACAGTCAAATGCTTGGCTTGATTACTAAAAATCACCTATCTTTATAGTATTCTCTCTTTTCAGCCAAGATCCACCTAAGATCAGTAATGACATCCCTCATCCCACATCCTCATCTGAATCTGACTTGAATTTTTGGCAGTTCCCTGTCAAGGTACCACGGCAATAATTTTTTTTTAACTATCTTCTGAATAACTCGCATGTGATCTTCATGGTGTCTTCAATAATTTCCACATTTAGAATAGGCAAGTATATGGATCTCTTCCTGTCAGCTGGCCAGGTAGCTGCCTTCCAGGTTTCTTGGCATTGACAGATGAGTGAGCCATTTGTTAAAACATCTCAATTGACATTAATTGGCTTAAGAACTAAACATTGCTAGTGGAAAGGAGCTGCAACTACAGTCCCAGAGGCGCACGTTTCAAATCCACCAGATGCTCTGCCGGGAAAGGAGGGACAATCTCCTCCTGTACCAGTCAGATTTGATTTGATGGTACACTCACACAAAAATGAAAAATAAAAAAATTTTTTAAAAAAAGAACTAAACATTGCTAAAAGATTTAACAAAACAAAAAGCACTCCCCCACCACCACTGCTCTGAATAGAAAGGTAAAATAAGTCTAAAACTAATTCTAGTACACATTTCTTTTTATTAAAAGTTTAGGGTTTATGAGAGTAGATAGGACAAGTTGTGTAACTTTTATTAACTGTACCTTTAAAAAGAGTAAACGACGTCAACTTTGTGTTGTTTTCCAGATCTGACTATTTGGGATCAAGCTGACAACAGCAAGTCACAAGTGCAGATAAGACCCTTTGGGGTTAATGAGTATGTTCACTGACGAGCAACAGCTCAGAGCAGGAGGATGAGAAAGGTTGCAGAACTGCAGCCAGTGTCCCTGAAGTGTACATGGAGAGACAGTGAACTGATGTGTGCTCGTATGTGTTCTCAGCAACAGCAACAGCAACATAAAGTCAGTTCTTGCTGAAAGTAGTCTGATAGTATTTCAGCATTACATGGTTAATAATCATTCTGCAGCGTCAAAAATCTCCCAAATCCTGGAGGATTCAGGGACCCCGTGATCTCACCATCCTTCAGGAAAGAGGTCGTCTTCCCTCCTTCTGTGTGGAGACAAAGCTGATCATGATTTTGGAACATCCAGGCATGATTTTTGCAGTTGGATTTCCCCCATGTCCACCATCAAACCAGAAACCAAACCCACTGCCAGCAAGTCAATGCAGACCCCTAGGACCCTGTTGCTGCTGCTGCTACACACCACACACACACACACACACACACACTCTCAGGTTAAACTCCATCTATAAACTACAAAGAGGATATGTCTGCTTCCCAGGACACAGACCCAAAATTCTTGACTGCTCAGGAACCCTGGTGCACAGTCGATTAAGCACCAAAGCAGTTAGATATTTAAAATCCAACGGGCACAAAGAGAGTAAGAAGAGAGAACAGAGAAGACAGAGAGATCGATCTTTTCTTCTCTACTTCTGTGTAAAGATTTACAGCCTTGGAAGCCATGTGGGACAAGTCCTAAAGGGTCATAATGAGTTGAAATAGACTTGACCGCAGTAGGTATGACTGTTCAGATGGGGGGTTAGGGAAGCCAAGTATTTACTCCTCAGAGTTGAAGATGGCAATGAGGTAAAAATAAAAAGCTGTAAGTCCTTGGTAAACAGAGGATTCAAGCAATCAACAATTGGGAGGGAATTGATAGTGGTCTTCAAATATTTAAAGAGCTGTTAGTGGGCGGCCTGCTCTGAGGGAGGCCTGGTGGTGTAATCCTTAGCAGCTAATCTAAAAAATCTGTGTGTCTACAGCAGTTTGAATCCACCAGTGCCTCCACAGGAGAAAGACGAGCAATCTTTTCCTTACAGTCTCAAAGTCCCTGAGTCAGAACCTACCTACTAGATGGCATTGAGTTTGAGTTTTTCAAGCTTTGTCCTATGAGATCAGATGGGGCTGAACAACAGCAGATATGACTAGAAAACAGGTACTGCCATAAAAGGAAAGCATCTTTACATTTAAAGCAATCTGAAGGTTGTTGTTAATTGTTGCTATTTACTGTTAAGTTGGAGGCTACTGAGAAATGACCAGATAGTCGGTTTCCAGAGACAGCTGCCCATCTTTCTCGAAAGGAGCTGCTGTTGGTGTATTTGAACCAGGTGCCTTTGGGTTGGCAGCACAATTCCTTACCACTTGTGGATCGCTGAAGCTCACCCACACACTTAGTCAAGAGACATCTCCAAAGGGTTGGGTAGACACCAGGCTCTGGGTGGGTAGACAGTAGCTTGATCAACGGTATTCGTTTTTACATCCAAGTGGTCTCTTGACTAATTGTCACCTAGCTTCCAAGTTTCCATTTTCTCATCTGCACAACAGGAATAATGATCCTTATTCTATTGTATAAAACAAAACAGCTGTTCAGACTCATGGTGACCCCATGGGTGCCAGAGTTAAACAGTGCTGCCCCCGGGTCTTTCATATACTGTGGTCTTTCAGGACTCTAACACCAGTCCTTTTGACTTGGTTTCGACACTCAGGAACTATCCTTTGCTCGACCCATCACCTTCAAGTTAATTCCAGGTCTTGGCAATCCTCTACGGGGTGTGGCTCTTTATGGTAGTGGTGCTGTTAAACGTTGTTGAGTAGAATATGAATCACAGTGACCCTGTGAACCACAGATCTGAACCCTGCCCTGTCCAGTGCCATCCTAACCATTTCAGACACATTCAAGTAGTCGGGTGCCTCATCTTTGCCCCCTGCAGGCTAGCTACTGACCTTTTTAGCAGCCCCACGCGTAAAGCACTATGCCAGCAGGCATTAATCAAGCAATAAATGTCTCTTTTGCTGATGAGGTAGAGATACACACTAGTGGGATACAACTTTAATTATCAGTGCCCTTACGAAGTGATGCAATAGCATGGAAAAGAAATTAATAACGGTGTGCTCTCATTCCCTAATATAGACTGTCTCATCTATATTAAACCAAAATATATCCAAAATCCCTAACCAAAATCTAAACAAAATAATAAACATAACCAAAATATCTTGATTTTTGGCACAAAAGTCAAGATGCTCTTGAATGTCATGTTGCGGTTAAGTGCTGTTGAGTTGAATATGACTCACAGTGACTTGATAAACAGCAGATCTGAACCTTGTCATATCCTGTGCCAGCCTCACACTTCCTGACACACTAGAGCCCATTGTGGAAGTCACTGCATCAGTTCACCTGGTTGAGAGTCTGACTGATCAGAACAATGAATTCTCCAAGTACAATAAACCAGCAATTTAGTGCCATACCTCCAATAGCCAGTCAGGCATGTTAATATCACATTACCAGATCCAGTTGAAGCCTGTGTCGACATGGCAGAATGTGCTCATTAATGAAACAGGACCATGATTGTTGTTGTTGTTGTTGTTGATTGCCTTCAAGTTGAGCACAACTCATAGCGACCCTATCAACAAAAGGCCCAAAGTCCCTCTACAACTATCAACATTTATCAAAGTTCATAGAGTTTCCAGAGGCATGTTATTTAGGAAGTGGATGCCACTCCTGCTTCCAAACCTGTCATCGTATGTTATTGTTGTTCTGTACCATTGAGTTGCCTACGATGTATAGTGACCCTATGTACAGCAGCTCTGAACCCTTCCCTGTCCTGAGCTAGTCTCAGAATACTTTGAACTATCTATTTTTAATTTTTGCTTTTGATAAGGTGATTTTGTTTTCCCCATGCACTTCACTTACACAATAAAAGTTAGCATTGCCAATCGTGTTATTTCAGTTTGGACTAATAATCTTCTTCTTGTTAGGTTACGTACAATTGGTTCCAACTCAAATCTCCTGACGTACAGCTGAATGAAACCCTGCCCAGTTTTGCTCCATCCTCACTCTCCTGTGGTAAAGCCTATGATTACGGTCACTGCATCAATCCGTCTCCTTGAGCCTCTTCCTCTTTTCGTTGACTCTCTGCTTTACCAAGGATGATGTCCTTCCCCAGGGACTGGCTCCTCCTGCTAGAATAAAATAGTACTGTATTTGCTATCATATTAATAAAGCAAGTCTCCTACGATTCTGTTTATTAGAATTCTGCACGTGTGCAGCCGTACAGAGAAGATTCACTGACCTTGACAACCAGAAATACAGAGGAAAGGATATTTCTGAATAGGCACACCCTCTCATAAACGTAACTAAAGAATTACAGCATCACAATTGAAATTCTATATCTTAGGGGAACAAGAGAAACTATAGCCTCTATTAAAAAAAATTAAATACATTAAAAATAGAAAGGAGGAAATAGGGAACAATGAGAGGATATAAAAGCATGAAACAAAAAAAATATATCAACAAGTAAGTAATAATAGATTAAAGAGAATGCCCTCCCCTTGAAAAGAGAGTGATTATTCTCAGATTGGATTTGATTCAATCTGTCGATCATGGTCCCTGGAGCTACACAACCCAGGCTTGGCTCCTGATCTTGTCACAAACTAACTTTTGAAGAATTGATCAAACATCTCTTTCTGTGCTCGGTTTCCTCAACTGTAAAACAGAGGGACTCCCATTCTTGTTTCATTGGGCTAATAAATGTGAGAAGTTGGTACAAAATTCAGAAAGCCAGGGCCACAATGACATCGTGGGGGACCCTCGCACAACTAATAAACAAACAAACCCACAGCCATCAAGTCAGTTTTTGCTCATGGGGACTCTGCAGGACAGAGGAGAGCCGCCCCCAGAGGGTTTCTGAGGACATAGATCCTCACAGAAGACCCTTCCTCGGTCTCACACCCAGTAGCTGATGGGTTTGAACTGCCAACCTCTTGAGTAGCAGTGGGATGCCTTAGCTGCAGCGCTGCCAGAGCATCTACACATAGTTAATAAGACACTGAAAAAGAAGAAGAGATTAGTCCTTGTATTCTGTTGTAGTTAGTCATGCCGAACAGCTTAAGAAAATGCTGACATCCAAAGGTAGCAGGATCGATGAAACAGACTTGGCAACAGAGACAGAGAGAAAAAAAAAAGTTATACATGAAAAAGGTAGAAATTTTTAAAAATGGCATTGGCACAATTGGTTTTCAGAAGAGTGTGTGTGTGTGTGTGCCCCTGACAGTTCCTCACATATATATTCAAAAGTTATAAATCAAGCAGAAAACTCTTAAATAAAATTATCTAACCTCCTACCTTGATCAATACGCCTTTAGAGCAATCTGGATAAGTCTGGACTTTAGAACGCTCAGCCTTCCCAGCAGTTGACTCATGGCTCCCTTCTCGCTCCCCTCAACTCCTTCAGGCCCAGGCTCTCATGCGTACCACTACAGACATGTATACACACTCAGCTCCTTTCATGCTGCTTCCCTGCAAATGACAGCCCTATTGGGTCTTAGGGGTGCCATGCTTACAGTGGAGGGAGGAACTGGATAGAGAGCCGGGAAAGAGGTCCACTCAGACCCCAAGAGCCGATGTAGAGTCATTTGGGAAGGGAACGGGTGCAAGGACTTCAAAGCCAGTCTCCTTGGCCACTTGGGCTTCCCACTCTATGGGAAAACTACAGGTAGAAGAGTGTCAGATAGGAACCCTCAGAAATACGGGGTCTGGGCGGGCTAGGGCCTCTTTGGCCACACACTTACTAAAGGACCATCTGAGATAAGTGCTATTATTATCTCCATTATATAATGAGGTCGAAGGCAGGGGAAGGGCCAATACAGCTATCAACTACTAGACAAGATGTTTATAGAGAATCCTTCCACATACAGCATTTCTCACTTTTTGGAGGCATGTACGATCCAGTGGTGAGAATTTTTGGAGGCATGCCTATCGATCCAGTGGTGAGAATTTTTGAGCGGTGAGTGGAGAAGATTGCTTAGCATTCTAGTGTGAACTATTTATACCACCAAGTGCCCTGGGCACAAGGGATAGCAAAACAGCACTGCCCTCAAGGCTTTTGTAATCTAGTGAGCAGACTGATACGGATCACCCACAAATCAACGTGTAATCATAATCTGGGGCAAACACACTGACAGATGAGCATGTGTTGATTGGCTGGCTATCTTTGATTTAAGATTTCCTGCTGAGGCAGGGAGGAATGTCAACGTGTTTTTTTCTGGAATCCAGCAGCCTCACATCTTTTCACCAGCCTCCAAAAGAGGGTGTGGTTTCATCCAACTCACCAAAGGTGGATATTCCCCATATAAGCATATGAGCTAATTAACTCCAGGACTTAATTGTTGTAGTGAAACTTTACAAGATGTTTCAGGAGGACAAATTTCTCTAACAGTGTCACAGAGCTATTTATCCAATTACAAAAGCTTGTGGTGGCCTAGTGGGTAGGGAGTTACACTGCTAACCTGAAGTTAGTGCCACTCGAGCAGTTCAAATCCACTAGTGGCCTGTGGAAGAAAGATAAGCAATCTTCTCTTGTGCAATTGATTTATAGCATTTGAAAACCTGCTGGACTGTCTACTATGAGTCAGTTCCAGTGGTAAGCTATGGGTGGGTGGGTGTGGGTGTGTGGGTGTGTGTGTGAGAGAGAGAGAGAGGTTTCATTAGACCCTGGTTGCCAGATTATTATGTAAATGTAGAAGGAGAAACTTCTGGGAGACCCATTTTAACAACTTAATACCTCTGAAATTGACCCCCAAAAAGTGTTCTGGTGATCACTGATGCCTCATATCTCACTGTTTTTCTTCCAATTTCCCTACACCAGGCAATTTCTAATAAATTAACACTTAAAGTGCAGGGAGTGAGCTGCAGCCACTTCAGACTGAAACGGAAGACCAGCCAGACTCGGAGGTCGGCCAGATCAGGGGCTGGCTCCAGCTCCTCCCAGCATACCCAGGTTAATGACACTTTTTACGTGGCTAATAATACGCTCCATGTGGATTTAAGCAGCGAAAATCTAGACACACTTTACTTTTAAATAGCTTTGTATTAAAGTGCAGATCCTAAAAAGAAAATCCTCCTCCAACACTGTTAACATTGGCAATATGGATTTTTGATTGCCTGCTGGTCTTGTGTCTTTTCAGTCACAGTTTTCACAACTTCTAGCAAGGAGTAAATCCCCATGAAATTTATCTTGGGAAACAAAAGATCAAATCTTTACCATACTTACCAGTTGATCAAGCAAACGTTTCCTAAGAAGCCAAAGCAGCTTATCTTTCTCCCCCCTCCTGATACCAAACATTCCAGCTTTTTTTAAAAGTTCAATACCCTGGTAAGGAAAAACCTTATTTTCAAAAATTGTTCTAGTGGGACCGTGTTCTTGTTTTCCAGCACCTTCCTTTTTCCAGACTTGACAACTGGAAGACTGGTATGTGCCTGTGGAGCTGGCTGGTCTGAGGTGGGTTTTGAACCTCTCACAGGAGTGTCTGCTGCAGGGTTCTAATCCTAGTTGCCATTAACAACCTCAGAAACCTGCTGAGGGTTGACTATGAATCAGATCAGACTCAACATCAATGCTGGATTGGGTTGGGTTGGGTTGGGTTTGCCTTGGCTTGGCTTGGCTTGGTTTGATTTGGTTTTGAGTGCACTCAGGACACTGCCCTGCAGAAGTTCAGAACAACTCATAGCAACCCGATGGACAGTGTCATCTTCATGGCCTCTGACACACTTGAGCCCATTGCTGCAGTCAGTGTGTCAACCCCTCTCCTGGAAGGGCCTCCTCTCCCTTTCCAAGGATGAACCCCTCCAAATAGCATGCCCATCTCATGTGAGATGAAGCTTCTTCATCCCTGCCTCTAAGGAGAACTCTAGCTGTATACCTTCTCTAAGACATATTTGTTTGTTCTTTTGGAAGTCCATGGTAAAGGATTCTAATTCATAGTAGACCCCATAGATGACAGAGTGTAAGCAGTCCATAGAGTTTTCTGGACTGTATTATTAAGGTTGCCAGACATTATCTTCAGTGGGTGAGATCGCCAATCTAGTTTAGCCATCTATGGCAAGCAGTTTGTGCCACTTGTCTGTCAATTTGTCTTGCTTTCTTGTCATGCATGTTGTTATGATGCTAAAAACTATGCCTTCAATATTTCAGCTGCAACCGGGGTCACCCAGGGTGTCATGGAAGCTTCTAGACTAAATGGCCTGGTGATCTACTTCTGACAAACAAACTGGACAGTGAAAATGTTATGGATAGAATACAGCTTGGATTGTAATTGCTTTTTCTCCAAAGTAGAATCAATCTTAATGACATGGATGGCATGAAGCTTTCAGCACCTTTATTTACTGATGGGCTTTCATTTGCTGCTGTGGCATGTCTCAAAGCAAGATGAAACAACTGCAAATGGCATTAATAGCTCGAGTATGGAATGTGCAAAGTATGAGTGAATGAAAATGAAATGTTGCCAAAAGCAAAATGAAATACTTGAATATCCTAGGAAACAACTGAAATGGACTGATGTTCGTAATTTTGAGTTGTATAATCATATGGTTCACTATGCCAGGAATGACGGATTAAAGAGGAATGGTAAAACATTTATTGTAAAATAAAAATAAAAAAATTCTGTATTAAGATATATCCTGAAATACAATGCTGTCAGGGACAGGAAAATATTCAGGCCAATGAGGAAGACTATTCAATATGGACATTATTCCAATTTAGACACCAATCACTACTTCTAAAAAAGTCAAGATTTTTATCAACTTCCGAGTTTGAAATTCATCAAACACACAATTAAAAAGCAATGACAATTACTGATCATGGTAAGGTAAAAGTTGGGCATAAAGAAGGAAAATGTGCCTGTTAGGATACTGTGAGGAGGTCAGAGCTGGTTCTTGAACTGGGCACAATCTAGCAAAGTTGCTTCTCAAAATAAATGTTATGAGAGTGGAGAAAGGATACATAACACAGGTAAATGTTAGTTATACAACACAGAAAGTGAGTTAAAAACAGAGGAATATTTATTAAGAAAAAGATATTTTCAGAAGACAAGAGTGGGTCTATGTTATGACTAAGGGAACTTTATAACATTGACCCAAGGACCTGTTATAAGCCATAAGGGCCTGCAACCACACTCAAGAAGATGTCTGGACTAAGGAATTGGATCTTGCTGTAAACATTAATTCCAATTTGTTAATTTATCTAACAAACTCTGTAACTGTGATTATGATTCCGTAATGTCCATGGGTCACTGCAGTAGATTTTGAATCCAGCAGAGCAGTAAAATTGGTGTTGGAATTAGTAGACATGGGTGTAGGAGCATGAGAGATCATGTCTCACATTATGAGAATTTGTTTTGTACTTTGGGTGTTTTTGATGGGGACAGTTCCCCTTAGCAGAGTTAGTAGAAGCCATACCTGGCCATCTTCATGCTGCCTACACTCTTTTACAGTCCGTCTCATGAGATAGGCATGGATGCTGTCCACATCTGGGGCCCTCAATAATTGAGGCCTTGGCACTTCCTGGTTCCACTCATCACCCCCATCTTCTGCAGTGACCAGCTTTTTGGTGTAGCCAAATGGGCCCTTGCTTTCTGTGTTGATTGTTGGCTGGCCCTCACTGATTGACTCCATTGACTGTTTTCATTCCCTGGTTCTTCTCTGGGCCCTTGTTACCATCTTCCTTTGTTTGGTTGTTGTTGTTTGTTTTTTTTTTGTCTGCCCCTTACCAATGTTGATAGAAACTACATAGATGTCACATGATAGAATTTTGTAAAAGCAACAGGTTATTCACTGAGTATACTTTAATAACATAAATGGTGGTTATACATATGGATATCATCAGATGGAATATATGAGAATAAAATCAGCTGCATCTGTTGAACAGAGCTCTAGTAGTATATTATGTAATATGTCATATTGCTAACCAAATCCACTAGCTACTCTGCTTAAGAAAGATGAGCAGTCACCTGTGAAGATTCACAGCCTCAGAAACCAAATGTAGGGTCATTGAGTCCACCTAGACTTTAGGGTAGTGAGTTTACATCTGTTGAAAGAAACAATGAATAAGCTCCATATTATCAGTTAGGACAAAGCCAGGAGCTGATTGTACACCAGAACATCAATTGTTTATATGCACATTGAAGTTAAAGCTAAGAAAATGAAAGCTAAGAAAAGTCCAAAACAAATGTCAGATAAGGCTCTGAAGCTCTCTACAGAATGTTGTTGTTGCTATTGTTCTGAACCTTGCCCTGTCTTGTACCATTCCCATAATCTATGTTCTGCTCAAGCCCGTCGTGCCACTATGTCAGTCCATCTTATTGAAGTTCTATCTCTCTTTCGTTGACCCTCTGTTTCCCCAGAATGTTATCTCTCTCCAAGGGCATGTCCTTCCAGACAGTTTGCCTAAATAAGTGAGACAAAGTTTCACTATCCTTGCCTCTAGGAGGTTGTGCTTCCTTCAAAATAGATGTGTTTGTTCTTTTGACAATCCATGTATGACAGGAGACAATGACAGTCTCCTCTAACACTTCAATGAAAGGAATCCGTTCTTCTTCTCTCATTCTTACTTCTTGTCCAACTTCCATAAGCATAAGCAACAACTGAAAATACCATGACTTGGATCAGAAGCACTTTGCCATTAAACTGGTATCTTTGCTATTTAGAATTTTAGAGAGGTCCTTAGATTTCTTGACTGCTGCTACCATGGGACCTATTTGTAGGCCCAAATATGATGAAATTCTTGACAACTTCCATCTTTTCTCCAACTGTCATGATGTTGCCTATTGGCCCAATGGTGAACAGTTTTGTTTTCTTGATGTTGAGATGCAATCCATATTGAAAGCTGTAATCTTTAATCTTCTGTACTAGGTGATTCAAGCCTTTTTCTCTTCCTGCAAGCAAGATTATGTCATCTGCATAATGCAGGCTGTTGAAGAATATTCCTCCAATCATGATGCCACATTTTCTTCATATATTTCAGCTTCTTGAATGATTTCATCAACATTCAGATTGATTATGTATCTGTAGAATGTAGCAAAGCTAAAACTAAAGAAAGAAATTATGAGGTGATTAGAAGATTTCACAGATCAATTCAAGAAGATGAAGTAAGATATTATAAGAAAATGTACAAAAACCTGGAATTAGAAACCAAAAGGGAAGAACATGTTCAACATTTCTCAAGGTCAAAAAACTGAAGAAAAACTCAATACTTGAGTTCCAACAGTGAAGGGTTCCATGGACAAAATGGAAGAATTTAGGAAGAATCAAAAGAAGACAGAGAAATACATATACTCACTGTACCAGAATTAGTTGACATTTTAAAAATTCAGAAAGTGGCATATGATAAAAAACTAAAGGTGTTGAAGAAGTCCAAGCTACACAGAAAGCATTGTAGAAAATCAAGGCTCCAAGCATTTATAGAATGCCAAATGAGATATTTCAAGAAACAGATGCAATACTAGAAGCACTCACTCATTTTTTGTGAGAAATTTAGAAGTCAGAAACCTGGTAAATAGACTGGAAGAAATCCATCCATATACATGCTCATTCCCAGGAAAGATGCTCCAATGGAATGACACTGTTAATGTCAGGTGAATCTCGGCTAAACTAAAAGGAAATCAGAAAGGTGTTTACTTTACTGCATATGCAAAGGCATTTTATATATCAAAACATAATTTGGATAACATTTCAAAAAACTGGCATTCTGAAACCTTTCTTTGTGCCCCTTTAGAACTTGAACATAAATGAAGAGGCCATTTAAACAGAGCAGGATGATACTGTGTAGTTTAAAACCAGAAAGAGATGTTCATCAAGATTGTGTAATTTTGCTTTATTTATTTATCCTGCATGTTGAGCAAGTCATAGGAGAAACGGAACAACATGAAAAAGAATGTGACATCAAGACTGGAAGAAGACTCGGTAATAACCTGAAATATGCATAGGACACAACTTTTCTTGTTGAAAGTGAGGAAGACACACTAATGAAGACCAAAGACTGAAAACTTTAGTGTAGATTCCACGTCAACATTTCAAAAAGCCCAAAGTCTTCACAATTGGGCAAATAAGCAGCATCACGACAAATGGAGAGAATGTTAAAGTTGTCAAGAGATTTCATTTTCTTGGATCCACATTCAATGCCCAGGGAAGCAGCAATCACAAAGCCAAACAGCATATTGCTTTGGGTGAATACCTTGCAAAAGACCTCTGGAAAGTATTAAATATCAAAGCTGTCACTTTGAAGACTAGCATGCACTGATCTAAAGTCTGGTATTTTCAGTCAACTCATCTCCATGCAAAAACTGGACATTGAATTCAGATACACTGAAGAATTGATGTGTTTGGATACAGAATGTGTTTTTGTTGTTGTTAGGTAGTGTTGAATCAGTTATATCATGCCTGTGTCCAATGGAATGAAACCTCACCAGATCCTGAAGGATAGTATTAGCAAGAATAATACACCACTATACTGCCAGAGGAAGGGACAAATCTGTCTTGGAAGTACAGCCAGATGATCTTTAGAAACATTACAGCAAAACTTACTTTAGATATTTTATCAGGAGGGACCTTTCCAGTTCCTGAAGGACATCAGGAACCCTCCAAGGAATGGAGCAATATGATGACTGCAATGATACGCTCAAGCATCGTGTCAGTGGTGAGGATGGCACATGGTCAGGCAGTGTTTTGATCTGTTTACATCCAGGGTCACTATGTGGCAGAACCAACTCAAGGGCGCCTCCCATCAACAACAAAGGGAACACTACATGGTTGGAAATTAAGCAATGAGTGCACTGGGATTGTGTTCTCTCTCCATACCTATTCCATCTGTATGCTAAGCGATTTATTTGAGAAGCTCTACGGGAAGAATGTGGCATCAGGATTGGAGGAAACCTCATCAATAAACTTCATTATGCAGATGACACACTTTGCTTACTGAAAGTGAGAAGGACTTGAAGATCAAAGGACTTGCTGCAGATGATCCAAGACTGCAGCCTTCATTATGGATTACATCTCAACATAAAAAAAAAAAACCCACAAAAATTATCAACACTGGACCAATAAGCAGTGTCACGATGTTATTGTTATTATGTGCCATTGAGTCATAGGTGACTCATAGCAACTCTATTAACAAAAGACCTGGACACTTGTATAACTTTCATCCTTTCTCCAGGTTCATAGGGTTTCTAGAGGCAAGCTATTTCAGAAGTGGATGCCACTTCTGGTTCTAAGCTTGTTTTAATCAGGGAGCTCCACCAAATACTTTCCACCATGGGTAACCATTATTGCATTTGACACATCAGTGTCACAATGTTCAGTATCACAGCAACCACAAGTTACCTCTGTACAGCAAATGGACAGACCAGGTCTATACGACCTAGAAGCATGTTTGACCAAAAACAATTAAAAAACAGATCTGAGAGCCACGGATTCGTGTTAACCACCTTTGGCTTGATAGCATCACTTTCTGTCCACTAGGCCAACTGAGCTTTCTCTCTATGTTGTTGTTGTTGTTGTTGTAGAAAAGATTGAAACCCCCAACAACTTTAACTTTCTTGGGCCCACAACAGTACCCTTGGTACCAGCAGTCAGGGGATCAGGAGATGTATTGCTGGGAAAGTGTGTAGTCAGAGATCTCTCAAAATTATTGAGGAGCAATGATGTTAGTTTGAGGGCTAAGATGTGCCTGATTCAGGCCATAGTCTTTTCAGTCACTTGCTGTGCTACTTGAGAACTGAACAGTGAATAAGCATAACAGAAGAAGAATTGGTGCCTTTGAACAGTGGTGTTGGAGAAAAGTTTTTAAGATCCCCTGGACTGTAAAAAAAAGAAAACAGATATGTCTTGGAGAAGGTGAAGCCTGAGTGCTCTTTGGCGGCAAAGGTGATGAAGCTTCATCTCACATACTTTGGGCATGTTGTTAGGAGAGAAATTATTCTTTGGAGACGGACTTCAAGCTTGGAAAGGTGGAGGGTCAGCAAAAGAGGGGAAGACTTTCCACAAGATAGATTTACACCATGACTAGAGCAACGAGTTCAAGTGAGTCAGCGATTGTGGGGATGGCACAGGATAGGACAAGCTTCAGTCCTGCAGTTCACAGGGTTACTATGAGTCATACTCAACTTGATGGCACCTAACAACAATAACCAACAACAATAGGAATATTTATTTACCTTTTGTTATTGCAACTTTTTATATGCTTGTTGTTTGCCCCCACACAGAAAGTGAATACTAATGAGACAAGCAGCTTGGACAAAGCTAAAGTGTGTTTGGATCCAAATGGGCTCCTCTGTCAAGCTTCTGAAGTGATCCAGGGCTGACATGAACTCACTAGTAGGACTACTCCCACCACTAGTACTTCCTCTTCTTTTTCTCGGCTCTTTCCTTTTACAGAGTTTCCCCTGTCTCTCTCCTCATTACTATTACTGTTATTATTTAGCCATCACCCTGGAGCCTTGGTTAAGCTGGCAGGCTTTGCTTCCAAACTAGATGTCAACAACATTCAGTAGATGTCTCTCATCTGCTTAGTGAGGCTGGTAGCAGGACTAAGTGTTGTTTTTCATATGAATTGAAATGGGCACAGCAACTAACGGGTAGGAAAACCAAGCCAGCTGTCATCGTCCAGTTGATTCTTACTCTTGGTCATCCTCTATCAAGTCTCAAGGCTGTGAATCTTTTCTCAGAGGGACAAATCCTTTTCATCCTATGGGATGATTGGCTGATTTGAAGCACTGACCTTCTACACCACCAGAGAATGTAAGATCCCCATAAAAGCCAAAATTCAACTTCTGTTTCCCATCAATACAGTTCTCCACAATCTCTCATTACTGTCTTCAAGTGCTCCCTTTAAATATGTTTTGTTGTATAATTTTTATCCTATTAAATCTTTTAAAAAAACTCATTGTCATTGAGTCAGAACTCATAGTTGATCTTCTAGAGGGTTTTCAGAGGCTGTAAATTGCTCAGGAAGAGACTGCCCGTCCTTCTCCCGTGGAAGCACTGGTGGATCCGAGCTTCTAGAGAGATGTAGTCTTCGGGCTAAAAGCACAGCTGCTTATGGATGCATGTCACCTCCTCCTTGAGGTCTCCTAGGCCTAACTTAGAATCAAAACTAATCACTCCTTTTATTTCTGAACCAAGAACCCCTTGACACTTTTCTTCCAGCCCAATCCTGAAGTTCTATGTGGATCTTATTCCTTCTCCTGCTAGCCAACAAGTTTGAGAAATTTCTGTTGATGTGCGTGTGTGTGTGTGTGTGTGTGTGTGTGTGTGTGTGTTTTATCAGCAAACAACTTTTACCTTCCATCTGAATTCCCATTTTTAGAAAGTGGGAATCTGAATTTTCCTTTACTCACAGAGTGAACAAGGAGTCCTGGTACTTTAGTGAGTTGTATGTTTGGCTGTTAACCGAAAGGCTGGTGGTTCAAATTCTCCATAAGAGAGAAATGGGACAGTCAGTTCCCATTAAATTGTACAGCCTGGAAAGCCAATGCAGGGCTGCCATTAGAGTTAGAATAAACTGTACAACAGTGAAATTGGGTTATAGGCCATAGAGTAAACCTGAGAATTAAAGAAATAGATTATATGTAAAGACACACACACAGAGTCCCAATACAAAAAAGTCACTCTCACATAATAGCCATTCAGAAAAAATGTTTGTGGGATGTCATTAACAGCAAAAGACCATTCCAGCGCTTCCAAGCTGACTTGTTTAAACACTGAGTGGCAGTATATGGATGAGAAGGTCTAAAATTGGACCTGCACAGCATGGTAGTAGTGAATGGAGTCAGCAGATACAGAGGCTTCACATGGCCTTCACTGTGCCACTCACAGAGGGCACACAGATGCCACTGTCCACACAGTCCTGCGATTCAGAGGGGCTGGGCTTTGAACTGCAGGCTGCACTGTTCTGCAGGAGCCACATCTGTGACCGGAGTTAGGACACCATATGTTCCCGGACCCCAGCACGTGCCGGGGACTCCTGAGGGCACAGGCTTCACTGTGCTCCCAGCTCCGCATCTGCAAGGGAGCCCGGCTGCCTGCAATAGAAGTGGGCCAGCTGAACTCTAAGCATATTCAAGACCCACAAATAGGTAAAAAAAAAAACCCAGCCATTACAAGGAGGCCTGAAGGAAATCCCATTCAGCCGTCGGGCATTCACCAGCCTCACCAGGCCCTGCTTGAGGGATTTAAAAGAAAAACATTCATTTCATCTTCTTCGGGGAAGAGAGAGAATTTTTTTCCAAGGTCATTTTTGGTTGCTTAGTTTTTGTTTTTGCTTTCATTTGGGCATAATTTCAAACTTAGAAAAAAGTTGCCAGAATTAGAATATGCAGCACAAGGGTATCCTCTCCTCAGACTCATTAACTTTGTATCCTAGTTATTATTTGTGCACTCTGTTTTAATAGCCATATGATAGATAGATAGATAGATAATAGAGAGATGATGGATGAATAGATGATGGATAGATAGATAGATAGATAGATAGATAGATAAAGAATAGATAGATAGATAGATAGATAATAGATAGATAGATAGATAGATAGATAGATAGATAGATAGATAGATAGATAGATGATAGATAATAGATCAGTAGATAGATAATGGATGGATGGATGGATGGATGATGGAGGTATGGATAGACCGATCAATTGATTGTTTGATCGATCATTGACTCACTGACTCATATCCAGTCTGTTCTGAAGGATGTGTGTCAGGGTTGTATCCTTTCCCCACACCTATTCAACCTGAAGCAAATAATTCTCAAAGCTGGACTCTGTGAGGAAGAATGTGGCATCAGGATTGGAGGAAGACGCATAGCCCCTCTCTGTAACTCTTAATTGAGATTTCCCAACTTTCTCCCTCTGAGCTGCTGGTGAATTCAAATCACTGTAGTCTGGACCCCCCCTGGTAAGTGGTGGAATGTACTACAACTTCATCATCCCCACTTGTTGGTGGGTCACTCGCTAACTCGTTCCCATGGTGTCAGAAAAGACTCATAGCTGACCCTCCACTGGGTCTCCAGGGCTGCAAATCACATGAAAGAAGGTAGCCCATCATCTTCCCTCAATGTGGCCAGTGACTTCAGACCACGAGAGAGGGCTGGCCTGGCCACTGAGTTAGCAGTTTAGTGCCCTATGCACTATGCCACCAGAGCTCTCTCTCCGTAGGATTCCTAGATATTATCTTTTTCTCCTGAAATTTTTAATGATAGGATACAGAAGGAGGTTGCTGCGAAGTCCTATTATTTTAAACTACAAAAGTTGGAAGATACAAATTCTAACTGGCCCTCCTAAATAGCTCTCGCGTTTAGTGCTATAACTTTTGTCATGTTGAAAAACTTTTGTACCAGGATGAGTTAATTTCAAAATGCTGATTTAAACTAGTATGTCGTTGTTGTTGTTAGTTGCCATCCAATTGGCACCTGACCCACATCGACCTCACGTATGACAGAGCAGAACTTCTCTACTGTGTTTTCCTGGCTATAGTCGTCACAGAAACAAGTTACCTGATCTTTATGTCTTGGAGCTGCTAGGTGAGTTTTGAACTGACGACCTTAGGTTAACAACTATCGCAAGCTACTTGCATGTATCTACCAGCCCTATCTATCATCTATCGTCATCATGTATCTATCATCATGGTCTATCAGCCCCAAATATAGTGTATTTCTTAAGGATAAAAATATTCTCTTACAAAACTACATTAAGATAACCAACTTAGGGAACTCAAACACTGCTACATGACCGTGAACTATTATGATCTCAATACTGATCTACAGGCTTTCCTGTGACAATTCTTTCAATAATCTCAGATTTGTCAAATTCTCTTCAGGATTGAAAAAAAAATCAAAATATCAACCTGGTGGATTCAAGGTATATTTCTTTTTTAAAATTTTATATTGGTTTGCTTACAAAGTTCATACACATTGTGTTTCACACTCTTCTTCATTCACATTGTGTTTCCTACAATCATTCCCATTAATTATGTTTTATAAAATTAATCACCATTGGACCTTGCCCATCATAACTCTGCCTTTTCAGGTTCGTCCCCTCCCCGATTCTTTCCATTTCCTTCACCCACTCTATCCACCCACCAAATTGTGCAATCCTGTGGTTTCGCCCCTCCTCATCGTCATCCCTTTCCTCCTTTGGTCCTCATATGTGTTTTACTAGTTATCCTTCTATTTTTTACAATAAGGCATATTTCTTTTAAAATAATCAGTATATGGAGTAAATTTTTTCCAGAAAAATCATAGCACTTTGAACGATTCAGTTGGGATTTTGCCTTATATTCTTTTCTGCTCTTATTCTGTTGTCCACAGAGCCCTGTGTGACTGGTGGTGGGTGTGTGGGGGGTCATAGACACAGGTGTTTTAAGAAGGGAGGCGGGCCAGGTAATTAATGCCTCAGGGAGTGATGTGCCTGGAGTGAAGTTCTCCACAGTGCTGGTGCATTTGGTCATTTTCTTGGCAATTACCCATTCACACCTGTCCTGAACTAGATGCTGAAGACACAAATATGAAAATGGGTTGTGCCTTAAAGTTGCTTCCATCGTAATTAAAAGGAGAATCTGGACAAGCCTGGAGGTATCATAGCTAAACTATCTGCTTGTTTTGAGACTCGGTCAGGTTACTAGGCTCTAAACTTCAATTTCTTTAACTGGCAGATGGGGCAAGTGTCAAAGTGGCCTTGTAGGGTTGCTGGGATAATCAGATGAGAAAACATCTGCCCGGGGCTTGAACAGGATGTGGTCCGTGGAGATACTCGGTGAGGGCTAACTCTTAGGATTAGCAACTGTTAGGACTAGTGGAGAGATAGCCCCGTAAGTGCGCAATGAAAGTGCGATTAGGAGCAAACTATTAATGCAGCCAAGTGCTAACTGAAATACGGGGCTATTGAGTCCACGTGGAGACACTGCAAAAGAAAGACCTGACAATCTACTTCTGAAGGAAAAAACAAATCTGGTATTTAAAACCCTGAGGAGCACAGTTTTACTCTGATAGACAAATCACCATGAGTTTGAGTCAGTGAAATGGTATATGGTCTAGCATAATTAACACATTGCTATGGTGGTGGGCTAGGGAGCCCTAGTAGTAAAGAGTTGTGCTGCCAACCCAAAGGCAGGAAGTTTGAATCCACTAGGTTCTCTGCTTGAGAAAGAAGGGCAAGCTCCTCCCATGCGATGTACAGCCTTTAAGAACTTACTCGAGGGTCAGCTATGAGTCGGTTCTATCTCAGTGGCACATAACAACAGAGCCCAGAGAGATCATGGGAACTGGAAGAGGCATTTGAGACCAAGATTTGAAAGGTGATTTTGAAGTCAGCAGTTGAGTGTCTAGAAGCTGAAGGGAGGGAGGCATGAGGGAAGAGAAGCATTTCATAGGCTATGTGCAAAGGAAATTACATATGCAAAGCATGGAGGGCTCAGAGACCACAGGCCAGCTGAGTGTGGCCAGACTTAGAGGCAGAGATCCGGAGGAGGGGAGGCTGGAAAAATACCAGGCACACAACAGCAATAGGAATTTGCAGGTAAACCCTGCAAGCAAAACTGGATGCTAACATAACCATACTACCCTTCACCACAAGCCTAATAAGGCACAGAGGCAACAGCAAAGCAGGCTGGGCTGTGGAACAGATCAGACTTCCCTTTTAATAGTTCAATATTGGGAACTTATTTTTTCCCTAAAATTCTTTTTTTAAATAATTGTGCGATTACTAATTCATATAGTAGATGGTTTAAAAATGTTATGTGCTGTCGAGTCTCTTGCAACTCGTAGTAATCCTGTGTACAGCAGCCCTACACCCTGCTCTATCCCTTGCCAATCTTATTGTCTCTGACATGCCTATCCCCATTACCCCAGTGACTGAATCAATTCATCTCATCCAAGGTCCCTTCACCCTCCCAAGCATGCCGTCCCTCTCCGAGGACTGGTCCCTCTTTGAAACATGTCCAAAGTATGTCAGATGAAG
>NW_006399791.1:2680849-2681649 GCF_000299155.1 Elephantulus edwardii
TCACCATCTATCATGATGCTGCCAATCGACCCAGTGGTGAGAATCTTTGTTTTCTTGATGTTGAGCTTCAATCCATATTGAAGGCTGCAATCCTTGACCTTCTGCAGCAAGGGCTTCTGGTCCTCCTCAGTTTCAGCAATTTTTAAAAAAAACTACTTTCCCCCACTGTCAACTACATTAAGTCTCACCAAGGGAGCTCTGGTGCCCTCACTAGACCACTAAGAAGCTGCACTGCTATCTCAAAGGCTCCAGGTATGAATCCACCAGCTACTTCCCAGGAGAAGGATGGACAATCTGCTCCCCTGTGATTTTCTGCATCTGAAAACCCACTGGAGGGTCAGCTATGAATTGGTTCCAAAACGAGGGCACACAACAAGAACAAGTCTGATGAAGCAAGAGCTGTGTTAGCTGATATGTTGAGTTAATGAAAAGGCTGGCTGGCTGAGTTCTTTAACTCTCACTGGAAGAAAGGCTTGGCAAACTGCTCCCCCAAAAATTATAGCCATGAAACCCCCCTGGATATCAATGAGCCAGAACTGAGTGGACAGTAACAAGTTTTCTGGTTTTGGTTTTGTTTTCCTTCTATTTCAGTCTTTCGACCTTCCTTCACATCAGATGAGAAAACATCTCCCACCAATCATTGTAGCACCGCTTTCCAGGGCTACACCTGTTGGCTTTCTTATTATTCTTTCTTTCTTTCAGAATCAAAGCACCTGCATCATGACATGAAAAGTGCTGTTTTCCCCCATAAGGTCTTTGGACGTAAAAGGAATGCATTGTGCTGATGTAAAAATTTTTTT
>NW_006399791.1:2685269-2732400 GCF_000299155.1 Elephantulus edwardii
CTGGATTATTTATCTTGTTGTGGTGCTCAAGTATTTTATAAATTCTAGATATAAGTCTCTTATCTGACATGTCATTACCAAATACTTTTTCCCAGTCTTAGGCTTCCCTTTTTATCCCAATGGAGAAGTTTTTGGTTTAAAGGTCCCATTCATCTATTTTATCTTCTCCTGGTTGTAGATTTTTCAGGATACTTGGAAGACTGTTTATGTTGTGGATTAGTACTGCTAGAGTACTTCCAAGCTTTTCTTTAATGAAATTTATAGTCCTTAGTTTTAGTCCTAGGTCCGTGATCCACCATGAGTTGGTTTTTATATATGGAGTGAGGTGTGGATCCTGCTTGAGTCTTCTGCAGATAGTTTTGCAATTTTGCCAACACCATTTGTTGAAAAGGCTGTCATTTCCCCACTTAACTGATAACATCTCCTTGTCAAAAATCAGTTGACTATAGGTAGATGGGCTGACTTCCGGGTTCTCAATTCTATTCCACTGATCTGTGTGTCTGTCATTGTTCCAGTACCATGCTGTCTTAACCACTACAGCAGTGTAGTAGGATTGGAAATCAGGGAGTGAGATACCTCCTACCTTTTTTAATTTTTAAGGAGTGCTTTGCTTACTAGGGGCTTCTTTCAATTCCAAATGTAACTGGAGATTACCTTTTCCATCTCTTTGAAGAATGGAATTGGTATTTGTGTTGGAATTGCATTGAACGTGTAAATTGCCTTTGGTAGTATTGCCATTTTCACAATATTGAGTCTTCCTATCCATATGCAATGGATATTCTTCCACTTCTCCAGGTCTCTTTTTGTTTCTTGTAGTAATGTCTTGTAATTTTCTTTTAATAGCTCCTTTGTATTTCTGGTTAGATTTACTCCCAAGTATTTAATCTTGTGATTAGCTATTGTGAATGGTATTGTTTTTCTTAGTTCCGACTCTGTATTCTCTTTGTCACTGTAGAGAAATCCAACTGATTTTTGTATGTTGATCTTGTATCCTGCTACTTTGCTGAAATTAGTCAACTATGTCCAATAGTTTTCTTGCTGAGTCTTTAGGGTTTTCTAAGTATACTATCATATCAACTGCATAGAGAGATAATTTTACCTCCTCTTTGCCAATTTGGATACCTCTTATGTCCTTTTCTTGTCTTATTAGCAATGATTCTTAAGCAGGGCTCATGACCAAGTCAGTTGGGAGCTTTTTCTGCAGGGTGAGTAAGCGCATGTGCACAGTGGCCCCTCCCGTCTTCTTCTGGCTCCTGTAATACTGGCGTGAGGCGGAGTGGAAGAGCTGGTTTTGTATCAGTTGAGGGCTCCAGGTCCCCATGGATGATACTGATACTCACCCCCTGGCTAAGAGCCTCTGCATCCCATCTAAGGGGTTTGTTTATCCACACCCTCTGGGGTCCTCTGGGGGCAGGGACCCCAGGGAGGACTCGTTAACGACAAGCCCATGCCGGGAGTCCAGCTCATCAGCGCTCAGTTCACCCTACTGCTCCTTAATATAGCTCGTTCCCCTGGTGCTTTTAAAACACAATTTACTTGCAAAAGTTGAGTACTCACATCTTGCCTTCCAGTAACATCTCTGCTAAGTGAAATGAATGAGGCAGGGCCTTAACTGGGCCCTGGTCTGGAGTTAACTAGGTAATTATAGACAATCTCACAGAGCAGGGTGTTGATTCCACCAACTTAGTTACTTGTGTGGCAACTTTGTTCATCTTTTTTGTTTACAAAAAAAAAATCCCTCCAAGTAACCAAACAAAGCAACTAAGAATTCTATGAGTTTTATTTCCCTCTTTTAAAAAATTATTACTTTATGCAAAGGTTAATAAAGGTAACTTCTGTTACAAAACAAAAACCATGTTGAAAGTGCTCGATTCACTTTGTCAGCTTCCACCCACACTGCCATAAAATGTTAAAAAACAAGTAAACAAGAGTTTAGGAGGGGGCCCATATAGTATATGTCTATGCATTTGTTACAAATCAAGCTAACAAACTGTTAACATGAAATGGTCTGTTCCCAGGTGGTGGAACACAGGAAGTTAAGATGCTAACTAAAAAACCTCCCCTGAATGATGACTGACAACCTCAGAAACATGAGTCCGTATCTCTGCCAGCAGTAGATTTGGGGTTTTCCTCTTGAAATAGGTCCCTTCGGCTCTGGCCTAGAAGGCCAGTTCCAAGTAATCACTTCCAAGGGTCCTTGAATGTCCTCACCAGGTCACAGGGGCAGTGGGAGATCTGGTCGCTAGTCCCTAGCTGGTGGAGCTGCTTCCCTTCCCACCTAATCCCTTTAGCTCCATCTTGCATCACAAGAAGGCGCTCATGCTTATGCATACCTTGGCCAGGCCTGTACATCCAAGCTTTGCTGGCCACGCACTCCCTCCCCACCCCCACCATGAAATCTATCCCTTCCTCATCTCTTGGTCTTCAGTGTCATGGCTCTCAGGAGGACCAAGTTAGAGCAGGAGTTTGGACAGACAGGTTCGAGAAGCAGGCCTGGGGCATTTGTTTGAGGAATTCTAAGGTCCTAGGTACCCAGAGGAATTCTTAGGTAATGCAAACAGTTAATGGCAGCCCAGAAGAAAGCTCTGCCAATCTATTTCCAAAAAATCAGTCATTGAAAATGCTGGAAATTAATAAACAATATCACTGGGGGGTAGGGGGGAGAAAATGCTATGGACAACTGACAGCCTATAAGGTGGCCAGTAACCCACAACAAAACTTAGCCCCATGGTCAAGTTTGAGCCAAACAACAGGCAGGCCTATAAGGTGACTAATAACTGTACGGAGGCACTTACTCCGTAGAATAGCCAACAATATAAAATGGAAAGAGCAGAAGAGCAGTATTTGCCCAAAAGTAAAGCCCTAGAGGCAGGAAAGACTATAATAAAAGGATTAGTGGAAATGAGAATTACGGGAAGTTGGAAAAGTATGATTGCATTGTTGTTGTTGTTGTGTACCGTCAAGTTGGAACTGACGCACAGCTGACCCTCCAGTGAGTTTTCAGAGGCAGTAAATCACACAGGAGGAGATAGCCCATCTTTCTTCCTCGGAACAGCTGGTGGCCTCGAACTGTGTACCTTCAGGATTGCAGAGCAGCTTCTTGCAACTAGGCCACCAGAGCTCCAGTTGCATTTTAGATACTGTAATTAATGCTGGAAAACAAAATGTGCATGAATGGTTGAATGAAAAACAATTTGTTGGTGTAAATTGACTCAAATTACAAGTGGGGGGAAGTAATAAATTGGGGGGAAAAACAAAGCTAAAATATAAAGCTCTATGGAGAAGCCACAACAATATGGAGCACAGTGTACTCTGCACTCTGAGTCATACCCAGAGAACAGCCTAAAAGGAGAAGGTACACTCCTTGGCTTTGCAGACCTCTGACCTTAAGAGGAGGGTCACACCAGAGAGTGGTCAGCTCAAGAGCCCTGAACATGACGGGCCAGAGCTGAACCCCTATTGCCAGGTAGAAGGCTGGTTCCAGGCTGAGGCCATGCATAGCTGAAGTCTGTGATGTAGCTAGAACTTAGCTTGCAGGTCTCAGAACACACTCTGGTTTCCACTCCACTACTATGAAAGGCAATTAACAACAACAGTGAAAGGCAGAAGGATGAGTAATCCCCCCCTGTGATTAACTGCCCCTGAGAACTCTCTGGCCGGTCAGCTCTGAGTGGGTTCCAACTCGAAGGCAGTGAAAATAAAAAGAGTGACATTTTTGTTTCATTTAAGTTTCCATGTTATAAATGGGTATGAAACTTTGAAGTTTGTAATGTCTGATTAAGTCCTTGGCTATTTGATGGCAAAGAACTGATTCTGTTAGAGAAGGGAGTCTGAACGGCATTTCTGATGCTTTTACTCCAAAATTCAGTGGCCCCAGCAGCCGAAAGATGAGTTTGCTCTAGAAGTTCATTTTTAAACAGGCTTGATCCTAACTTGGCACAGAGTACCCACTCAAAAGACATATCTAATGGCTGAGTAACTTGCAGAATTGCAACTCATTTACTTCCTAATATTACAAAGCCCTGTGAATGGAGAATCACCATAAACCCCCTTTATCAGCTCTGTTGTCAGAATGTTGGCATCTGCAGCTACTTTCAAGAGACTGGTGCCTTGGGACTGCTATGAACATCTTATTTGTTCTCTGGCGGGAATAGATTTGGAAGAAAAGTGGATACAGTGTTAAGAATCTATGAGATTCAACACATAAAATGTGAAATCTCATAAACAGATGGGGGAGGCTATGTTGGAACATGCAACATCTTTGCCACTTGACAAGTGAGTTCTCTAAATAGAATCATATAGAATAGATTGTGTCTCCCCCACCCCCAAAATATGTGCTGGGATACTGATCTGTGTACTTGTAAGTGCCTTGGTAGTATAATGAATAACATATTGAGCTGCTAACCTGAGGGTGGCAGTTCAAGTTCACCAGCTGATCTTTGGGAGAAAGATGGGCTTTCTCCTTCCCTAAGGATCTATAACTTCAGAAACAATTGACTCAATTGAGGTTGTTAACAATTACAGCTCTCTGGGCTCCACAATCAACACTCTTGGTAGCAGCAGTCAGGAAGTCAAAAGACAAATTGCATTAGGAAAATCTGCTGTCAGGGACCTCTCCAGAGTGTTGAAAAGCAACAATGTCAGTGTAAAGACTAAGGTGTGCCTAATCCAGGCCACAGTCTGCATAATTATTTACTATACATCAGCAAGCTGGACAATGACTAAGGATGACAGAAGAAGAAGAATCGATGCCTTCAAGTTGTGCTAGAGAAGAGTCTTGAACATACCATGGACTACCAAGAAAACAAATAGGTCTGTCTTGGAGAGGGTGAAACAAAGTTTCTCCTTGGAGGCTAGGATTTTGAAGCTCATCTCACATACCTTGGGCATGCGGCCAGGAGAGACTGGCCCTTGGAGAAGAACAACATGTTAGAAAGGGTGGAGGGACAGCACAGGAGAGGAAGATCCAGCTGAGACGCGGCAGTGCCTGGGGCAATGGGGGTTGGTGCGTCAGAATTAGTGAGACTGGCTCAGGACAGGAGAGGCTTCAGAGTTGCTGTACATAGGGTCGCTATAGGTCACAGGTTACTCCATGGCACATAACAAAAACAAGAATATAGGATACCTGTGAGGATACTCCTATTTGAAAATAGGCTTTCTTTGTTATGTTAACTAGATCACACCCAAGTAGAGTTAAGGTTTAAATCAAATTACTTCTGAATTATAAAAAGAGTAGAGACATATACAAACCAGGAAAGGCAGATGCCACACGAAGATTATCTACAAGTCAAAACTGCAGGCCTCCCAAGAGGAAGTAACGGACACAGCCAAGATCTTGGAATGGACACGGCCAAGACCTTGATCTGCTCTTCTAGCACCGAGAAATGTGAGGAAAAGAATTACCTGTTCTTAAAAGCCACTTCCACTTGCAGTATTTCTGTAACATCAATATTAGGTGACCGACACAAAAGTGTTAATGCTGCAGTGTCCCTTAGTGAGGACCCATTGCACGTCTGGGGTCCCACGCCCCGCGCACCCAGCCAGCTTGCTCTCGCCAGTCTCTCTCTCTTCTTTTTTTTTTTAATTTATTTTTGTGTGCGTGTACCGTCAAATCAGATCTGACTGGTACAGGAGGAGATTGTCCCTCCTTCGCCGGCAGAGCATCTGGTGGATTCGAACCGTGTGCCTCTGGGATTGTAGTTGCAGTTCCTTGCCACTAGGCCACCAGAGCTCCCCCTCTCGCCAGTCTCAGCAGGCACTCCACACTAAGAAGTCTCACTTGCAAAGAAACCGACGGGGAGGCTCCTCAATGAAGTTAGTGAGAGACTAGACAGCTTCAGTGGTTAAAGGCTGCTTCTCCCTCCTAACACCCAAGCTCTGTCTCATCCTGTAATGTGATTCCTTGAAGATGCTGTTGGCCATGGTGGTTGCCGTCAGACCGGTGCCAGCCCCTGCCCTGTCCGACCAAATGAAGCGTTGCCCGATCTTGTGCCAACCTCGAAATCCCCGCCACGCTTACGGGAACTGTTGGGGTCACTGTGTCTGTCTTACTGAGTAACTTCCTTGAAGATACCTCCTGAAAAAGCACAGGAGGCTGACTCCACAGTCATTGACCCCATTCTCCTCAGTAGACTACCACTTTCCTTAACAGAACCATAAGGATCAATGAAGCAATAGACTACTAACCAAATGCTTGGTGATTCAAGCCCATGCAAAGGCATCTGGAAGAAAATCCTGACACAGTCTGCTGCCAAAAGGTCTAAGCCTTGACAGTCTCAGGGCGCACAGTTCCCCTTTGCACACAAGAGGTTGCCATGTATTGGAATTGACGAACTCGCAGCCAATAATAACAAGGACCTGTTTCTTTAATTTGAGAAGTTGGAAAGGATCCCATCAATACCATGGGTAAACTACTTAAGATTACCCTGAGACACCCAGCACCAGCCCTCCCCTTCGGGGCTCAAGGGCCTGGGCAGTGACCATGCCCCTCAAGCCTGAGGACTAGGACATAGCTCAGACTTGAAAGTGACTGAAACCACTTCCAGCCTCAAAGAATGCATAGATTCTCGTGGCCGCCTGGTGGGTTTCCAAGGCTGTCAGTCATTCACACAAAAGATAGCCTATTTCCTTCCAGAGCCATTGGTAGATTTAAACTACCAGAGAGGCACATAGTTACATATATGTTGTTGTTGTATTTCACTAAGTCAGAACCAATTCATAGTGACCCTCCAGAAGATTTTCAGAAGTTGTAAACTGTGTAAGAGGAGATTGCCCGTCTTTTTTTCCTGTGGAGCCACTGGTGGATTCAAACCATGTGTCTTTGGATTAGAAGCATACAGCCGACACTTCAGCAGATTTTCAGACGCTTGGAGAAGGACATCATGCTTGGGAGGGTGGAGGGACGGCGCAGGAGGGAAAGGCCCTCTATGAGGTGGATTGATTCAGTGACTGAGATAATCGGGATGGGAGTATCAGAGGCAGTGCGATTGGCACAGGACAGAGCAGAGTTTAGGGCTGTTGTACATAAGGTCGCTATGAGTCGCAAGCGACTCGATGGCACATAACAACAACAACATAAATCACGTGGGAGGAGATTTCCTGTCTTTCTCCCATGGAGAAGCTGGTGGATTTGAATCGGGAGCTTCTGGGTTGACGGTGCAGCTCCTTACCACTAAGCTGCCAGAGCTCCCTTACATCTATCTATCTATGCAGAAATATGAAGAAATGTCAAGATAGAATTATAAAAATTTTAATATACCTTGAATGTTTATATCAAGCAAATATTAGAAACATCCATAGGGTATCAGAAGCAGTGCAGTTGAGTTATGATACACAAGCATAAAAAAGCAACTTTCCCTTTCAATCTTTGTGACATTGTTGTTATGTGCTGTCAAGTCGTGTGCTACCCATAGCTCTGAAGTTTGCCCTGTCCTGAGCCAGTCTCATTAATTCTGACACACCAACCCACATTGCTGTACCAGTCAATTAAGTTATGATATAACTTCATCTCATCCAAGGTATTCCCCTACTGCGCTGTCCCTCTATCCTTCTGAGCATGATGTCCTTCTCCAAGGGCCAGTCTATCTAGGCCGCGTGCCCAAAATATGTGAGATGGAGCTTTGAAATCCTAGCCTCCAAGAAGAAACTTGGCTTCACCATCTCCAAGACAGACCTATTTGTTTTCTTGGCATGTGATGGTATGTTTAAGACTCTTTTTCAGCACCACGATTTGAATGTCATCCTTAGTCATTATCCATCTGTGACTATACACACACACAAAACAAAAGAAAGTAAAACTTCATTTGGGGCTCACACACTATCCAATGCATGGTCTTTTCAGTTACTTCCTATGCATCTAAAATTTAGACAATTAATAGCAATGACAGAAGAAGAATCAATGTCGTTATATTGTGGTGTTGGAGAATAAGACTAGATGTCCCATGGACTGTGTTGGAGAATGTGCAATGAGGGTGCTCCTTAGAGGCAAGGATAGTGAAACTTCTCATACACTTTGAGTATGTTTTCAGGAGGGGCTGGTTTTGGGGAAAAGACCTGCTGGGAAAGGTAGAACGTCAGAGAAAGAGAGGAAGCCCCTCAGCGAGATGAACTGACACAGTGAATCTAAAACAGGCTTGAACATGTCAGAGTTTGTGAGATGATGTAGGAGAGGGCAAGGTTCAGGTCTGTTGTTCACTGAGTCATAGTCAACTTGAGGTTAGCTAACACACACAATGTCTGAATGTGCGACTCTCCCTACATGGAAAGGCTAGCCACATTGTCCTTTGTCCCAGCCATGAACTTGTGTCCTGTTACAAGACTGGAATTGATCCTGCAGCTGGAACCCATATGGTCCCTCCAGCCAGGGCTGCTGTTCACCCAAGTGGGCCAGTAGGTGCCCAGAGGTCTCCTTGAAGGAAATCTGATCTCTGAACATTGATTAACTTTTCCTGCTCCTATCATTCTTACTTTCTTCCAAATGCATGCAATACTCCCTCCTTCAAAACCCAGCTCTTTCCTGAGCTGCTGCACAGAGTTGCAAGTGTTTGCCTCGTTCTTGATGCAGTCACAAAGCTGACTAAAGAGTTTCAGTTCCCCAGCTGCTCTCTTAGCCTAGTGAAGGAGACAGACAGCCGAAAAGAGACTCACATCCAGTTAGATAAATGTGGAACGCTTTCAGTTTGCCGTTTACTTAATTATACTGTCTTACTTAAGTCCTATAAAGAGAAATGTTGCTGCTGTTGTTAGGTGATATTGAGTCAAGCATGACTCATAGCAACCCTGATGAACAAGAGATCTGAACCCTGTCCTGTCCTGCACCATCCTCACATTACCTGACACACAAGAGCCCATTGCAGCAGTCACCATGTCAATCAATCTGGTTGAAGGACCTCCTCTCCTTCACTGACTTTCCACCCTTCCCAGCATCATGGTCGTCTCCAAGGAATAGCCCCTCCTAGCAACATGCCCAAAGAATATTAGGCAAAGCCTCATTATTTTTGCCTCCAAAGAGCACTCTGGCTGCACCCTCTCCAAGACATATCTGTTCATTCTCTTGGCCGTCCATGGGATGATCAGTGCTCTTCTCCACCACCTCAAAGGCATAAATTCTTTTTCTGTCATCCTTATTCATTGTCCAAGGATGCATAGCTAGTAATTGGAAAGACTATGGCCTGAAAACCCTATGAAGAGTAAACAGAGAGGTTAGATAAAGAGAAATAGAGTCTGTTTTGTTCTCTTCTGTTTGCCCAGAGCCTGCTCATTGAATACTTGTTGAATAGACAAATATTTTACCAGTATGTTATACTTTGTTATTGCATTTTAAATTCTTACCAGTGCTTATCTAGTGGTATAGCCTGCAGAAAAGTGTGCTAGCTAATCCAAAGGTGATGCCTTTCTGATGGTTTGGGTCCACCAGCAGCTCTGAGGGAGAAAGATGGGCAACCTCCTCTGCGTGATTTACTGCCTTGGAAAACCTTCTGGAGGATGAGCCACAAATCAGTTCCAACGGCAGTGGCTGTTTTGTTGAGCATGCGCATGATGCAGGATCAGCCACTGTGGGTCACAGGCAGCTCAGTGGCACCCAGCAACAACAACATATCTTAAATGAGCACTAGGGATGTAGTTTATAGCATGTTGCACTGCTCACCAAAAGGCTGAGGGTTGGTGGTTCGAATCCACCAGGCTTTCTGAGGGGAAATGAGGGATGGCCTCTACTTGTTATTAGCTTCAGAAAGCGATGGAGGGTGGCAATGACTCAGAACTGACTTGTGAGCAGACAGTTTTGGATATGTTTTAAGAATTTTTTATATAGAATTATATTCTCTTGGTAAACATCAGCTTTAATGATTTCATGACAGGATTCTGTCATATTTCCTTATCAGAGTTTTCCAATTTTGCCTGTAGGTATGAATTGCCTGAAGTGCTTTAGATATATATTAAAAAAAAAAAATAGGGGCCCGTGAGCACCAGACCAGACCGCTGAGCTAGAATTTCCCAGGGAGAGAGTTTATAAACTGCATTGAACAAATACTTACACTGATTGCTATGACCTGGGAAATTGTGAGTTGTAGTGAATTTTCAAAGGATTTCTTAATTCAAACTTTTTTTAAAGGTTTCCTTTTCTGCATATAGAATTATTCATTTTCAACCTTTTGTTGTGACTTGGGTGAAAGTTTATAGACTGGGCTAATTTTCCATTCAATAGTTTATGCATGTCTTGTTTTGTGACATCGGCTGCAATCCCCACAAGGGAACAGCATTTCCCCACTTCTTTCTTGGGGTCCTTATTTCCACTCACCCTTCTTCCCTGCCAATTTCTGCCTTGTAAACTTGGTTTGGGCTAAAGACTGTTTTTCTGGTCTTCCACAGTAGACTGTCTGAGGAGTATGTCCTTCCCTGGCGTTATTGTTTATTCCCTAGGACTGCCTATTGTCAGGCTGACAGTCGATCTTGGAGAGTAAGTTCAGTTCTGGAATTATTTCATTCAAAATCAAGACAAATGTCATCACTGGCCAAGTGCTGCCAATCACATGGCTGCACTGGTCCAATTACACCAGTAGTGGGCATGTACTCCAGCTGAGGAGTGACCAACAGGCAGTGGGATTGTGGACAGAGTACAGTCACATGAGCTGTGATGCCCACACACATTTGTGTGGGGCCCCTTCCAATGCCAACACACTTACCCAAACCCAAACCAAATCCTATTGCAGTCAAGTCAATTCGGATTCATGGTGTCCCCAGGTATTACAGAGTAGCACTGCTCTGTAGGGTTTTCCTTCATCTTATGAAAGCAGATCACCAGGCCTTTCTTCCTTGGCACCACTGGGTGTGTTTCAGCTGCCAATCTCTGGTTGGAATAGCAGTCAAGTGCAAACCATTGATATCATCCAGGGATCATGTCAGACAGGTGTAACATCAGTGACAACAGGAACAACATTGCCTTCAAGTCAGAACAAACTCATAGCTGGTCCTCTAGGAGGCTAGTAGAGGTTATAAATCACATAGGAAATTTTTGCACATCTTTCTCCTTGGCACAGTTAGTGGACTTGAACCACATGCCTTTAAATTGGCAATGAAACATACTAGATTTGATAGTTTGCAAACTGTTTGTTGTTATTGTTGTGTACCTTCAAGTTGGAACTGAAGTTGGTGGCCTCGAACCATGTGCCTTTGGGATTGCAGTGCAGCTTCTTGCCACTAGGCCATCAGAGCTCCCTATCTCTTTAAACTATTTACACATGTAGCATGGGGAGCTCTATTTATATTTATATTTATATTTTCACTTAGAGCCCTGCAAAGAAGCCATGTTGACACATTGGTTGAGCACTCCGTTGTTAACCAAAAGAGTGAACAGTTTCAACTCACCAGCCACTGGACAGGTGAAAGCTGGAGGTGGCCTGCTTCTGGAAAGGTTACAGCCTTGGAAACCTTATGCGGCAGTGCTGTGTTCCTTGGGGTCCCTATGCATCACCATCAACTTGACAGCTACAGATGGTGGTTTTAGAACTTGTAGATTGTTAGGAGAAGGCTTGGTCAATAGGTAATGACCAGTGTTAGAATCTCTTGCTATGTCTCTATTGCCACTTTGCTTTTACAAAGAGTTATGCTGGTTTGGAATTTATTTATGTACCCTTTTCCTCTCACTCTCAAACACTGGGAATTATAGTTGTTATTGATACGTCTGCTAACTCAGTTGGTGCGAAATGGCCTGTTCAGATTGCTTCACTCTGCATTTCTTAGTTCACCTGCAAAAATAATAATAAAATCCACCATTCTGAGAGTTTAACTGTGTATCAGGCATTATGATAAAGCACTCTGCCTGCCTGTTCTCATTCACCCCTTCCAGGAACCCTCTGAAATACTGGGTTTTTGCATATAATGTACTCACATAAGCAAAGGGCATGTATATAACACACATAATGTGTCTTGAAACAAACTTGCAAAGGAGTTAGGATGTTTGCAAAACACTCTACTGTGTGATTTGAAGAAAATGAGGTACACACAGTTATGATCTCTATTTTAGAAGCTGCAGTGGTTAAGCATTATTCTGTCCTACGGCATTGCTGGAAGTTGACGTTGATTCAGAAGCAATGCGTTAGGGGTTTGGAGTTTATTGTTCTTTTTTTAAGACAATACAGGCCTGAGGCAGGTAAGGATCATGCTCAATAGTACAATCAGTAAACAGTGCAGCCAGGACAAGAACCCAGGTGTGTCCAGCTCCATAGTCTGTGAATTTCATTTAAATTAGGCTCACCTTGTGGGTGTCTATTTCCTATGTGCATTTCCTCGTTGCTGATTAACTAACTCTTTTCATTATTATTGCTTTAAAATTTTATTTTTATTTTGGAGTGTTTATGGTTTTCAGTGAAAGAAAAATCAACAATCTCCTCCCACGTGGTGTACACCCTCCAAAAACCCATTGGAAGGTCAGCTATGAGTCGACTCTGACTCCGTGGCAATGAGTAGGTTTTAGATTTACACGACAGTTGCTAAGGTCGTACGTACAGTTCCCATTCACTCAACTTTGTCTGATGGGAGCAACTCTAGTGACTAGAATCCATTTGTCTGAACTAAGAAACTGATATTGGCACACTGCTTTCATCCAAAGGATGTTTTATTTAGAATTTCTCTAGACTTTTAGAAAAATTTTTTTTAGGTTTTATCCTTTTAACCATTACATATCTCATGTTGTTCTTAAAAATGTCAATGAGTTCTTGAGGTTTTGTATGAGTGCTTTCTGAAAGCTTTCCAATTCTATAGCCTGTTGAGCCCATTCTTACTCATGACAATCTCCCGTTGGGTTTCTGAGGTTGTGAGTCTTAACATGCTCTGTGTATGTTTCTCCCACAGAGTGGCTGGTGGTTTCCTCAGCCATTGGCTGGCTGTGAGAATGTGAATTCTGACAGCCAATGTCTGAGGGGGGAATGGGAGCACTGTTTAACCAATGCAAGGTTACCCTCCAGAGTGATGAAACTGTTTTGAGACTAAAAAGATATGACATTTTCACAACATTATGAATGTTCTGTTGTTAGATGCAGTCAATTTCATGACTATTTGTAGTAACTTCTCTGAACCTCACCACATCCTGTACCACGATCATAATCTCTGCTATGTTTAAACTCACTGTTTCAGTCATTGTGCTAATCCATCTCGTTGGAAATATTTCCTTTTCTTTCTGACCCTCTGCCTTTCCCAGTGTGATGTTTTTCAAAGTGTGTAAAATGGAGTTTAGCCATCCCTGCCTCTAAGGAACACCCTGGGTATCCTTCCTCCAAGATAAATGTGTTCTTCTTGTAATCCAAGCCACATTAAATACTCTTCACAACATTTGAAGACATCAATTTTTATGTAGTCTTTCTTATTCATTGTCCAACTTGCAACTGAAAATACCATGGATTGATGCACATCCAAAACCTTCTCCAACAGGGTAAAAAGGGAAGCCACGAACTGGAAAAAAGTGTTTGGTAATGACAAAACATTACTACAAGAAAGAAAAAGAGACCTTGAGAAGTGGAAAACTGTCCCTTGCTTATGGATAGGAAGACTCAATTTGTGAAAATGACAATACTACCAAAGGCAATTTACACATTCAGTGCAATCCCAATACAAATACTAATTCCATTCTTCAAAGAGGTGGAAAAGGCAATCTCCAGTTTCATTTGGAATGGAAAGAGGCCCCAAATAAGCAAAACACTCCTTAAAATAGACCAAAGGGCAGCTCGGGAAGATAAAGCAAAATATTATAATAAAATGTGCAAAGAACTGAAGTAAAAAAATAAAAATGAGTGAACTCACTCAGCATTTCTTAAGCTAAAGGAACTGAAGAACAAATTCAAGCCTTAGTTCAGTACTTAAGGATACTATGGGCAGAATACGGAATGATCCAGGAAATATCAAAAGAAGATAAAAGGAGTACAGCATCATTGTACCAAAAATAGTTGGCTGACACAGGAAGCAACATATGATCAAGAAGCAATGGTGATGAATGAGGAAATTTAAACTGCTCTGAAGGAATTGGCAAAAAATAAGGCTCCAGGAATTGATGGGATACCAAATGACATATTTCAACAAACAGATGCAGTTCTGGACCTGCTTGCCATGTTTCGCCAAGAAACCAGGAGGACCACTACCTGGCCAACTTACTGGAAGAAATCTATATTTATTCCCATTTAAAAAAAAAGGTGATCAGAATGTGGAAATTTTAATATCACATGCAAGCAAAATCTTGCTGAAGATTATCCAAAACAACTAGAACAGTATATTGTCAGAGAACTGCCAGAAGTACAAGCTGAGTTTAGAAGAGTTCATAGCACTAGGGATATCATTGCCAATGTCAGATCTTGGCTAAAAGCAGAAAGTACAAGAAGAATGTCTGCTTATTTTTCATTGAATATGCAAAGCCATTTGACTGTGTGGATCAGAACAAACTGTGGCTAAGATTGAAAAGAATAGGAATCACAGAACACTTGATTGTGCTCATGAGAAACCTATATGTAGACTTGAGAAACAGTCATATGAATAGAAAAGGAACACTACACTACATTAAAAAATCAAGAAAGGAATGAGTCATGGATGTGTCCTGTCTCAATACCTTTTCAATCTATATGTGGAACATATCATTTGCAAGGCTGGGCTTTAAAAAAAATGTGGCATTGGGATTGGAGGAAGACTCATCAATAACCTGCACTATGCAGAGGACACAACATTGCTCACTGAAACTGAGGATGCCCTGAAATACTTGCTACAGGAGGTCAAGGACTGCAGTCTTCAATAAAGACTGAAGTGGGGGAAAATGTTGAAGCACAACATCAAGAAAACAAAGATTCTCACTATTGGGCCAATTGGCAGCATCATGTTAGATGGAGAACAGACTGATATTGTCAACAATTTCAGCTTGCTTGATTCCACAATCAACACCCATGGCACCAATGGACAGGAAATCAAAAGATGAATTACATTAGAAAAAGCTGCTGTCAGGGACCTTCTCCAGAATGTGAAGGTGCAATTGTATCAGCCTAGAAACTAAGGTGTACCTGATCCAAACCATGGTCTTCACATCTACTTGATAATCATCTAAAAACTGGACAATGACTAAGGATTACAGAAGAAGAATCAATGCCTTTGAGCTGTGGTGCAGGAGAAGAGTACTCAACATACATACCATGGACTGTCAAGAGAACAAACAGGTCTTTAATAGAAAGGGTGAAACCAGGTTGCTCCTTGGAGGCAAGGATTGTGAAGCTCCCTCTCACACACTTTGAGTGTGTTTCCAGGAGGGACTGGTCCTTGGAGGACATCATGCTTGGGAGGGTGCAGCAGAACATCCACAGGGAAATTCTTGAAATTGAGGTCAGGCCCTGAAGAGGCCATATCCTCATATATATCAGGCTCAGAGCAAGAACTATCAACTCCTGAACATCAGACAGATCTTGGCTGAAAGCAGAAGGTAATGGAAAGATGCTAATCTGTGTTTTATTGCCTACACAAACATTCCATTCTGTGGATACTAACAAATTATTGGTAGTGTTTTAAAGAGTGAAAATTCCAGAGCACATATGTGCGCTCATGTAAAACCTTGTAAAATGATAAACACACACACACACACACACACACACACACACACACACACACACACACAACCCCAGTTGTTCAAACCGAACAAGGGGAAAACAGAACAAGTGGCCTAATACCTGAAAGGAATGTGTCAGGGTTGTATCCTTTTAATATATGTATTTGACCTGTGGTCTGAGCAAATACTCTGAGAAGCTGGATTGGTGGAAGACTCATTAACAACCTATGATATAAAGATGACCCAACATTCCTTGCTGAAAGCAAAGAGTACTTTAAGCCCTTAGTAATGTAGATTCAGGACTACCATCTTCAGTAAGGATTATTCCTCAGTGTAAAATCTTCACAACTGGTTTCATAAACAACAGTTTGCAAAAATAGTGAAGTTGTCAAGGATTCATTTTCTTTGGATCCACATTCAACACCCATGAACACAGCAAGCAAGAAATCAAACAGTGTATTGCATTGGGTTCTTCTGGAGCAAAAGACCTTTGCAAAACGCTGAACAGTAAAAGACATTACTTGGAGGACTAAGGTGTTCCTGGTTCAAGCTGTGATATTTTCAATTTCTTCATATGCATGCAAGTGAAAGTTGGACAAGAAGTAAGGAAGACTAAATAAAAAATGATGCCTTTTAATTATGGTGGTGTCAAGTTCTGACCACTGCCTCCTGGTCCAAGTATAGATTTCACATGAGCATAATCAGGTGTTCTGGGATTCCTATTCTTCTCAAAGTGAACCGTAATTTACTGTGATCCACAGTCAAATGCCTTTGCGTAGGCAATAAAACACAGAGAGACATTCTTCTGGTATTCTCTGCTTTTGGCCAAGATCCATCTGACAATGGCAATGATGTCCCCAGTGCCGCGGCCTCTTTTAAACCCAGCTTGTATTTCTGGTAGTTCTCTGTAGATGATCTGTTCCAGTTGCTATTGGATAATCTTCAGCAGGATTTTGCTTGTGTGTGATCTGATGTGATATTAATGATATTGGGGGGTTTTTTATAGAGCCAGCTGCGTTTAATCTGTATACAGTGTGTGTGCACATTCCATAGGTGTGTACTAATGATATTGTTAAATAATTTCCACACTCTGTCGGGTCACTTTTTTGTGGAATGGGAATAAATATACATTTCTTCCAGTCAGTTGGCCAGGTAGTTGTCCTTCATATTTCTTTGGACAACCTCATAAATGTTTCCAGGGCAGCATCTGTTTGTTAAAATTTAAAAAGGTCCTTGATAGCAGATTTGCCCAAGGCGATACATCTTTTTATTTCTTGACTACTACTTCCTTTGGAGTTGACTGTGGAACCAAGTAAAAGGACAACTTCGATTTCCCCCCCCCCCCCGCCGCCCCATTTATCATGACTTTGCCTATTGGTCTAGTTATGAAGATACTTGTTTTTGTGTGTTTGTCTCTGTGTGTTAGACTTTTGATTTTCTGACATTGGGGCGTAATCTCTTCAAAGTCCAATTAACTTCCAGCAAGCAAGGCTGTGTCATCTGCATATCCCAGGCTGCTGATAGATCTTCCTCCAGTGTTGATGCCACATTCTTCTCTACATAGTCCAGTTTCTCAGATGATTTGTTTAGCATAGAGGCTAAGTATGGTGCAACAATATAGCCCTGGTAAATACCTTTGTTCACTTGAAACTGCTGGATCAACCTTGTTTCAACATCATAGATATTCAGACTTACAACACATGGAATAATTAACATTACAGTGAGGATCACAGCCTAATCAAATGGACACATAATTTTTAGAGCAGGTACAATTTAATACAAAACTCACAGCAACTGCTGTGAAGAGGGTGCAGGGCTGGGTAGCTTTCCATTCTCTTACACATAGAGTCACTGTGTGAGTCAGATTCAACGCAAAGCACCTCCCACCACCCTGCTCTAGCCTAATACTACGTCCTGCGTCCTGCGGTTTGTGCACGCTGTCCTTTCTCAGCAAACTCTTTCTATCATGCGATCTGGGCTACTTCGTTCTCCCACGTACAGGATCAGTTCTTCTCCTTGTACTCTCAGCAGCAGGATGGCTGGCTGCTCACATGCCTGTCTCTCCTCCAAGACTGTGAACCGCTGAAAGGACACATCTGTACTTAAAAATCACGGCATCTGAGGTACCTGGCACGCGATAAAAACGAGTTCATCTCATAATCTGTCTCTAGGGTGCCCGCAAAACTTCGTCATTAATTCATGGCTGCTTTCTTGCTCTGTAATGTTTAACATTAAATTCTTATAGTTAGCTAGGTCTTTTATCCTGTGCCATTGATTTATGTTTATTTGTTTTGAGCTTTTACAAACCTATTTTAAATATTAACGTTTTATTGTACGTAAGTCCTCTTTGTTTTTTTCAAAATAAATTTTGGAACCACTTTGCATATTTCCAATAAAAACCCTTTTAGTTTTTTATTGTGGTTATGTTATCTATGAAATGCCTCATAAAGAAAAATAAACTTTTTACAACATTTACCCTTCCCATGTCAACTATAGTGTACTTATTTATTCAAATCTTTACTTACATATTCCAGTAACGTTCTGCTTCCTTTCTGAAGATTCTTCATTTCTTAAATTGAGCACTAAGCACTCCTTTCATTAGTTTTCAGTGTATATATTATATGTGCATTCTATTTGTATATAATTCCATGTATATATTATACATGCATAGCTTATGTATTCCATTATATATTATACAAGTTCAATTGTGTGTAAAGAATACTTTAATAAGATTCTAGTGGTGTAGTGTATAGTGAGTCTTGCTAATAACCCAAAGGCCAAATTTCTCTGGTGGTTCAAATCCACCAGCTGCTCCCTGAGAGAAAGCTGGGCAATCTCCTCTCATGCCCCTTATAGCTTTGGCAACTTGTTGAAGGGTCAGCTGTCAATGGGTTCCAACTTGACAGCAACATCTTTGATTTTTACTCTGAGTCATCTTTTTATCTCTAGAGAGTCCCTTGATTGTACAAATTATTAATACACTAGACTACTAACTGAAAGGTTGAAGGTTTGAATCTACCCAGAGGCTCCTCAGTAGAAATTCCTGATGATTTACTTCTTGAAAGCCTTGTGAAACATAGCTCCACTCTGACACTCATAGGCATCAAATGTGAGAACTGACTTGTTATTCCTCCCTTCTCAATTGTTTATATTTGCATTTGGTTTGCAAAGACAAATTGGTTTTTGATACTTTATTTCAGGCTTCTTTATTGCAGTGTATTCAACAATGGAATTTTTTGGCTACCCTTATCTCATATCTAATATTATGTTCATAAAATAAGAAAACGGTCTTCCCAATATTGCTTTCCTCATTTATTTTTCTTGTCCAATCATGTTGTCTGGTGTTTTCATTACTTCAAAAACTCATCCTCTGTCAGTTTAACATGTAAGGAAGAGGGAATTCATGGTTCTTAAGGGGGGTAGTGATCCAAGCCTAGTTAAAGGTAGGAAGACAGCTTGAGATTCCATGGAATTCTTTACTGATAGTAACACAAACATCACTGCTTCTGGCTAAAGAGAAAAGAGCTAATGAGGAAGCTGCCTTCTCTTATTTTAACTCATACAGACATTTGGCTGTTAAACCCACATTTTATTTTGACAAAAAAGCCTTCCTGGAGACCAGAACATTGTAAAGTGAACAAATATGCTTCTAGAAAATATTCTGTGCTTAACATATTTAAACAAACAGATGCAGCCCTGGAAGTGCTCACCAGACTGTGCTAAGAAATCAGGAGGACAACTACCTGGCTGACTGACTGACTGGAAAAGATCCATATTTATTCCCATTTCAAAAAAGGTGACCTGACAGAGTGTGGAAATTATCCAACAATATCACTAATATCACACGCAAGTAAAATCCTGTTGAAGATTATCCAAAAGTGATGTACTGGAACAGTACATCAACAGAGAACTACCAGAAATACAATCTCGGTATAGAAAAGGCTGTGGCACTAGAAACACATGTCTATCCTAGAGTGTGTGAAACCAAATTGCTCTTTGGAGACAAGGACTTTTGAAGCTCCATCTCACATTGGTCATATAGCCAAGAGGAGCCAGAGACAGTAAGATTGGCAATGACAGAGCAGGGTTCAGAGCTACTGTGCATACGGTCACTATTAATCACAGGCAACTCGACAGCACATAAAAACAAAACATCTTACAGGCTGGTCCTACTTCTGAGAATACTTTCTGCAAAATCATGACAGTAACAGTGTTTGCTTATTAAATGTGCAGGTAATGAGGTCTTCTGATTAATTGCTGAATTAAGAGAGAGAAAGAATTTTCCTCAGGCACTATGTACCTGTCTCCTGTCTAGTGTCTGTTTCACAGCCCCACCCACCCACCCCCACCCTGAGGAGTACACAGCATGCATATTCATCTAAATTACCTTTTCCTCTGTGCCTTAGGTCTTCCCTTGATTAAAAATCTATCAAGTCGTTGGACTAGACGACCTCCATGGCCCTGTTGAAATATGCTGAAAGCACATCTCTTGTAAGGTGCTGTCAAGTCAGCTTCAACTTGTAACAACCTGGTGTAGAGTAGGACGAAGCCCCACCAGTTCTGCACCATCCTCATGCCCTCTGCTGGGGTTATGTTCCCTTCCCTGTCACTGTGTCAATCTGCCTCACGGCGGGTCTTCACTGGGACGCACATATATGGGGAGAAGCTGTCTGAGAAGGGAGACAGATGTAATTACATGTTCAAGAATGACAAAGATTGCCACAGATCTCAGACACAAGGACAGAAGTCCTTCAGAGGACTTGAAACACTCAGTCCCTGACACCAATTGATTAATGGATTTGTTGATGATCCCGGAAGGATGCTTTTGTGGTTGTGGTCCTATGAGGTGATGAAAAGTTGCATTAGAACCTGGAATTGATGTTCAGTTAGACCTTTAAGGCTAGTCTTCCCTTCTGAACACAATTTCCCAAATCCAGAATTTCAAAAATGAAAACTTGAACACGTTATTAAGCATTCCCTCCTTTGGGGGGTAGGATTTTCAAGTATCCTTCAGAGGGATTTCACATGACCTACTGCAGACACCACTGCCACTGCTGTGGATTGAATGTGTCCCTCAACCCCACCCCCAAAGGCTATGTTGAATACCTGACCTCTGGAGAATGGGACTCTGTTTGGAAATAGGGCTTTCCTTCAGTTACGTTAATGAGGTCATGGGAGAGGAGGTCATACTTAATCCCTTCTGAGCAATCTCTTATAAAAGGGGAGAACAGACATATATGGGGAGAAGCTATCTGAGAATGGAGACAGATGTAATTACATGTTTAAGAATGACAAAGATTGCCACAGATCCCAGACACAAGGACAGAATTCTTCAGAGGACTTGAAACACTCAGTCCCTGGTATCAATATTTAACCTTCAGAACTGTGAGAAAAGAAATATCTGTTCTTGAGTGCCACTCATTTGATGGCATTTTGTCAGGGCAGCCTGACTTTAACAACTTCCATTACTACCCCTCCCACAATGCACTGGAACTCCTCTTCACTCATTCCCCACTCCATCTAACTGTACCCTCTTCATGCTATAAGACTGTAGTTTACATTCTCTATATGGCTGTAAACCTTGAGTTCATTGTCAGATCCATAGAAGGTGACAGAACTTTCACTGAATAAATGCGTGAGAGAGGAAGATGGAGAGACAGACTAATACAGTAGCCACAAGTGCCAGAATACAGTAGCCACCTGGCACTTGTGGCTACTTATATGAAAATTTATTTAAAATTGTTATTGTTGTTGTTATGTGCCGTCGAGTTGCTTAACACTCATAGTGACCCTATATACAAGAGCTGTAAACCCTGCTCTATCCTGTGCCAACCTCACTGTCTCCGACACGCTTAGTCCAATTAACCCAAACAATGAATTGATCCATCTCATCGAGGGTCTTCCTCTCCTGCGTTGTCCCTCCACCCTCCCAAACATGATGACCCTCTCCAAGGACTGGTCTGGTCTTCAGAATCCTTTGCCTCCAAGGAGCAGCCTGGTTTAACCCTCTCCAGGACAAACCTGTTTGTTCTCCTACTAGTCTATGGTATATTCAACACTCTTCTCCAGCACCACAGCTCAAAGGCATCAATTCTCTTTCTATCATCCCTAGTCACTGTCCAGCCCTCTGATGCATAGCACACAACTGCAAAGACTATGGCCTGGATCAGGCACACCTTAGTCTCCAGCCTGATGTCATTGCTCTTCAGTACTGTGGAGAGGTCCCTGACAGCTGACTTTTCCAATACAATTCATCTCTTGATCTCCTGGCTGCTGGTACAAGAGTGTTGATTGTGGAGCCAAGCAAACTAAAACTGTTAACTATCTCAATTTCTTCACCATCCATTATGATGCTGCCAATTGGCCCAGTGGTGAGAATCTTTGCTTTCTTGATGTTGAGCTTCAATACATATAGGAGGCTGCAGTCCTTGACCTTCTGCAGCAAGCGCTTCAGGTCCTCCTCAGTTTCAGCAAGCAGTGTTGTGTCATATGCATAATGCATGTTGTTGATGACTCTTCCATCAATCCTGATGCCGCATTCCTCTTCATATAGCCCAGCATCTTGGATGATCTGTTCTGCATACAGATTGAAAAGGAATGGAGACAGAATACTTTTCCCAATTTTGAACCATTTAGTGTCTCCTTCCTATGTTCTGACGACTGCCTCTTGGTTCAAGGATAGGCTTTGCATAAGCACAATCAAATGTTCTGGGATTCCCATTATTCTCAGAGTCAGACACAATTTGTTGTGATTCACACAGTCAAAAGTCTTTGCGTAGTCAATGAAACACAGATAGACATTCTGGAACACTCTGCTTTCTGCCAAAATCCAGCTAACATTAGCTATAATAGCCCTAGTAACACGGCCTCTTCTAAGCCCAGCCTGCACATCTGGTAGTTCTCTGTTGATGTACATTTTCAGTAGTTTTTGGAAAGTTTCCAGCAGAATCTTGCTTGCATGTGATAGTAATGATATTGTTCTATAATTTTCTCACTCTGTCGAGTCACTTTCTTTGGAATGGGAACAAATATTGATCTCTTCCACTCAGTTGGCCAGGTTCTTCGCACATTTCATTATAATACCTAGCCTTGTCATCCTGAGCTGCCCTTTGAAATTTTCTGGTCAGCTCTTTAATTTCTTGATTTCTTCCTTTAGCTTTGGCTTCTTGACTCTCTGATGCAATATTCAGAGTCTCATCTGACATCCATCTTGGTCTTTTCTTCCTCTTCTGCCTTCGTAATGATCTTTTGCATTCTTCATGGATGATATTCTTGATATCCTCCCAGAGCTCATTTGGTCTTCGCTCATTGGTGTTCAAGGCCTCAAACCTGTTTCTGAGATGGTTTTGAAATTCTAGTGGGATAGACTTAAAGTCAAATTTTGGTTCCTATGGATTTGATTTAATTTTCGACTTCAGTTTCAACTTGCATATGAGTAGTTGGTGGTCTGTTCCACAATCAGCACCTGGCCTAGTTTTCACAGCTGATATTGAGTTTCTCCCGAGATTCTTTCCACAGATGTAATCAATTTGATTCCTATGCATACCATCAGGTGAAATCCATGTGTATAGCGTGCATCTGTGATTCTTATAAAAGGTACTTGCAATGAATAAATCATTGAATGTGCAGAATTCTATATCCAGCCTCATTTCTGTCACCAAATCCATGTTGTCCAGCTATTAATCCTTCTTCCCTGTTGCCAACTTTTGCATTCCAATCACTCATCATTATCAATGCATCTTGATTGCATGTTCGATCAATTTCTGACTATAAAAGTTGGTAGACTTCTATTTCCTCTTCTTTGGCTCTAGTTGTTGGTGCATGTCTTTGAAAGATAGTGGTATTCACTGGACTTCCTTTTATGTGTATGGATGTTATCCTGTCACTCACCACACTGTATTTCACGATGGATCTAGACATTATTTTTTTATTATGAAAGCAACCTCATTTTTTCTCAGTTTCATCCCCGGTATAATAGATCATATGATCATCTGATTAAAAATGTTTCACGCCAAGCCATCTCACTTCAGCAATACCTAATATGTCAATATTTATGCATTCCATTTCTTTCTTAACAACGTCCAATTTTCATGCTTCTCACATTCCACGTTGCAATCACTAGTGTCTTCTTACAGCTGTTCCTCCTTCTCTGTGTTTCCATATCTGAGGTCTCTGCCTCAGATGCCATGTCTGCTAGTCTAAGTGTGCTCTATTGTACATAGGGTTTTGAAGACCTGTTATTTCAGAAGTGGGTGGTCAGTCTTTCTTCCTGTTGTTGTTGTTACGTGCCGTCGAGTTGCTTGTGACTCATAGGGACCCTATGTACAACAGCCCTAAACTCTGCTCTGTCCTGTGCCAATCGCAAAGTCTCTGATACACCCACCCCGATTACCCCAATCACTTAATCAATCCACCTCACAGAGGATCTTCACTTCCTGCACTGTCCCTTCACCCTCCCAAGCATGATGTCCCTCTCCAAGGACCTGTCCCTCCTTGCAACATGTCCAAAGTATGTTAGACGGAGCCTTAGAATCTTTGCCTCCAAGGAGCAGCCCGGTTTAACCCTTTCTAGGATGAATCTGTTTGTTTTCGTGGCAGTCTATGGTACCTTCAGTACTCTTCTCCAGCACCACAGCTCAAAGGCATTAATTCTCCTTCTATCCTCCTTAGTCATTGTCCAACTCTCTGATGCATAACAAGTGATTGCAAAGACCATGGCCTGTATCAGGCGCACCTTAGTCTGTATTAATTTTTTTATAATAGTATCTGACAGACAAGCATTTTACAGAAAAGAGCAGATGAAAGACATTCACCCAATTGGAAAAATGAACAATAGATTCAGTGTTGCTACTCACCCTTGCCACCTGTGTCTTCACCCATCCCTCTCCCTACTCCACTAGCATCCCTTTCTAGTTCCACCTACACCATTTAACACCTCTCAGCCCTTAACCAGCTCTTGATATGAAGGATTAAGTCTCAGGCCGTCGGAGTCTCTGTGATTCAGAACACCTCATGCTGCTGCCAGTCTCTTAATGATGCAGCTAGTATCTCTTGAATTTAAGAGTCTCTAAATACAAAAATTCTTCAGTTGCACTAGGCACACTTCCACTACTTTACAGCCCAAGGTGGCCAGTGGTTGGGGTAGTGGATAATGCAGATTACAGAGAACATTTCCACCATCACAGAGAATATATTTGGGTAGGAGTAGAATCCCTGGGTGGCGTATATTGTTTTCACGCAACCACTAACAGAAGGTTAGCTGTTCGTCCTCACTGAAAGCCACCTCAGAAGAAAGACCTGGAGAGGTCTACTTCTCAAAGGTCTCGGCCGTGAAAACCCTTTGGAGCAGTTCTGCCTCAACTTACATCGGGTTGCCGTGAGTTGGAATTAACTTCATAACAGGATATTTAGGACATTTGTTTGTTTTGGAGGATGCTTTTGTTTCTATTACATACACCTAGAGAGTTCTTTCAGGCACATTTAGTGAAGTTTTCAATCTATATGTAGAACAGATCGTTTGGGAACTTTATGAGGAGGACTGTGGTGGCATCCAGAGTGGAGGAAGACTCATAAACAACCTGTGTTATGCAGATGACACAAGCTTGCTTGCTGAAACTGAGGAGGACCTGAAGTGCTTGCTGCAGAAGGTGAAGGACTGGAGTCTTCAATATGGATTGAAGCTCAACATTAAGAAGACAAAGATTCTCCACCACTGGGCCAATTGGCAGCACCATGATGGATGGAGAAGAGATTGAGGTTGTTAACAATTGCAGCTTGCTCAGATCCACAATCAATACTCTTGGCATCAAAAGTCAGAAAATCAAAAGATTAATTGCATTAGGTAAATCTATTGTCAGGGACCTTTCCAGAGAACTGAGAAGCAATAATGTCAGTCTAGAGATTAAGGTGCACCTAATCCAGTCCATGGTCTTCACAATTATTTGCTATGCACCAGGGAGCTGGACAATGACTAAAGATGATTGTTGTTGTTGTTAAGTGCCATTGAGTTGTAGGCTACTCATAGCGACCTATGAACAAAAGTCCTCGACACTTGAGTGACTGACTTTCATCCTTTCTCCAGGTTCATAGGGTTTCATAGGATGACAGAAGAATTTATGCCTTTGAGTTTTGGTGCTGGAGAAGAGTCTTGAGCATACCATGGAACGCCAAGAAGACAAATAGGTCTGTCTTGCAGAGAGTAAAACCAAGTTTCTCCTTGGAGGCTAGAATTTTGAAGCTCCATCTCATATACTTTGGGCATGTGACCAGGAAGGACCTATCCTTATAGAAAGACATCATGATCAGAAGGGTGGAGGGACAGTGCAGGAGCAGACAACTCCAGATGAGATGGATTGATACAGTAACTGGGGCAATAGGGTAGGTGTGTTGGAGTCAGTGAGACTGGGTCAGGACAGCCAGGTTTCAGAACTGCTGTACATAGGTTTACCATGAGTTAAAGACAACGGCACTTAACAACAACAACAACAAGCAGACTTAACTGGATTATTATCAAAGGGCCTCCTCAATGCTTGTGATAGCAGAAATAGAAGATTCTAGAGACGGCAAAAGGGAATGCCTTTGTCCCTGTACATCTTCCCCTCCCCACTTCAAGCTCTCTAGTGAACAAAATGCCAGGGCAGGCTCACCTGCAACGACAGTAAATAGGATCCCATTCTTCTCCTAGAACGTCAGCCTTTCCCCAGATTCCCATTAGTCTGTATTTTCAATTTATTATAGGAGGCTCCCAAATCTCACATGAAAAATCATCCTCACTCATGTAAGGCTGAGAAGAAGCCAGAAGCAGGTGGTCAGCAGCCAGCACGCAAGACCTGAAGATGCCTGTCTGCAGAGCACTCACAGAACGCAAAAACTTAGCATACTACAGCACTCTGTCAGAGTGTTTGCTCAGACATTTCCCAGAGTGCTGTGTGTATGTCCCTGGGTTTGATCTCAAACTCCACTCATCCGTCAGCCTGAGAAGGCCCTCTTCAGAAATCATGTTCGCCCTTACTCTCGGGACAATCATCCCCTCACCTGGTGTGGCTATACTCAGATGTTGCCAAGCTCTCCCATTTCCCTCGTGGAGACAATAAGCAACTCTTGATGCCTGCAGAGAGTGTGGGATCAGAAAATCCCCGAGGCAAGTGCTGAATTCTTACCTAAAAAAAAAAACCCCTGGAGACAGTCATGATCTTCCGGGCAGCAGATTCTGGGACTAAAATACTTTACAGAAAAAGAAGTGTTGGTATTATACTCAACAACAAATCCCACATGAGCCAAGAATGGTCACAGTCATCAGAATCTTCAAAACCAGTTGCTGCCGACTCAGCCCTGACTCATGCAGCCCATATGTGTCAGAGTGGAACAGCACTCCATGGTGAGGTCTCCAATGGTTCATTTCTTTGGAAGTTACTTGCCAGGCCTTTCTTCCACGATATCTCTGGGTGGGTCCAAACATCTAACCTTTCAGTTAGTAGCTGACCATGTCAACCCTTTGCAGCACCCAGGAATTCCATCACTATCTCAGCTGAACAATGAAGTCACATCTCACCCCTTGCCATGGAGTTAGAATCAAGTCATAGCTGACCCTCCAGCAGGTTTTCAGGAGGCTGTAAATTGCACAGGAGGTAATTGCTTATCTGAACCATCAGATCACCGTCTGAACTGCTGGCAGATTAAACTGCTGCTGTTTTGGATTAGCCTCGCAACTCCTCACAGACTAATTCATCAGGAAAAACAAGCAGGTAGATTCTAGGAACAATCCTATCAGGTGAGCAATGGTCCCAGAATGCTCAGGGGAGCAAGCACTGAGGGCATAGTGCCTAAGGAGTTGCACTACTAGCCTGGTGGAAAAGTCTCACTGGTCTTTTCAATTTACCAGCAGTTCCTCCAGAGAAAGATAGAACAATCCTCCCTCTCAACTTACAACCTTGGAAAACCCACCGGAAGATAAACTCTGAGTCACTTCCAGCTCAACAGCATTGAGTTGATTGAGCTGCTGAGGGTGAGTTGGTGCTTAAAGATGGCAGAAGACTCCAGTTCAAGGGTAGAAATGACACTTGGCGAGAATGTCTGGTGGGAAGCAGTTGATTTGAAGAAAGTGGCAAACATTCTGAGAACAAACACCAACTCTGGAGATGGATACCATACAAACTGTGATTTCTCTGTCCAGATGAGTTGTTGTTATATAACATCGAGTCAGAAATGACTCATGACTGACCCTTTAATGGGTTCCTCAGAGGCAGCAAATTGCAAAGGAAGATATTGCCCATCCTTATTCTGTGGAGCAGTTTGTGGATCTTAAATATATACCTTTGGGTTGGTAGTGCTGCACGATGGTAGAGGGAGAAGAGACTGCAGTAGTTAATAATTTCAGCTTGCTTGGTTACACAGTCAGTACTCTTGGCACCAGTAGTAAAGAAATTAAAAGACAAATTACTCTCAGGGGTCTCTCCAAAGTGCTACAGAGAAATTATGTCAGTCTGGAAACTAAGGTACACCTGATCCAGGCAATGGTTTTTGCAATTACTTGTTATGCATCAGGGAGCTGGACAATAAGTAGGATTGACAAAAGAATTAATGCCTTTGAGTTGTAGAGCTAGAGAAGAGTAGTGAATGTGCCATGGACTGCCAAGAGAACAAACAGGTTCATCCTGGAGACTGTAAAACCAGGATGCTCCTTGGAGGCAAATATTTTGAAGCTCCATCTCAGATATTTTGGGCATGTGGCCAAGAGGGGCCAATCCCTGGAGAAGGATGTCATGCATGCAAAGGTGGAGGGACATCTCATCTACATTCAGATGTGATGGATTGACACAGTAAATGGGGTAATGAGGGTTGCTGTGACAGAGACAGTGAGACTGGCTCAGGACAGAGAAGAATTCAGACCTATTGTACATAGGGTCACTATGAATCACAGGTGACTCCATGGCACATAACAACAACAACACCCAGTTCCTGGTGACTCAAGTTATTTTCACTTAATATAGCCTTGGGAATGGATTACATCTCAACATCAAGAAAACAAAAGTCCTCACCCCAGGATGAACAGTCAACACTATAATAGATGGAGAAAGGCTTGAAGTTGTCAATGATTGCATCTTGCTTGGATCAACAATCAACACCATTGATACCAGCAGTCAGGAGATCAGGAGACATATCACATTTGACAAATCCACTGTCAGGGACCCCTCCAAAATGCTAAAGGGCAATGATCTCAGACAGAAGATTAAGGTGTGCCTGATTCAGGCTGTGGTCTTCTCAATCACTTGCTACACTGGATGACAGAATTTATGCCTTTGAGTTGTGGTGTTGGAGAAGAGTACAGAATATCCCATGGACTGTCAGAAAGATAAACAGATAAGTCTTAGAAAAAATGCAGCCAGAGTGTTTCTGGAAAGCAAAAATAGTGAAACTTCATCTTTCATACTTTGGACATGTAGCTGGGCAAGGCTATTCCTTGGAAAAGGACATCATGCTTGGAAAGATGGAGGGTCATCAAAGGAGAGAAAGACCCTCAATAAGATAGATTGACATGGTGACTTTAGCAATGGGCTCTCGTGGGTCAAAGATGATGATAGGCAGGGTTCAAGTCAGCTATTCATAGGGTTGCTATGAGTCATATTTGACTCAACGACACCTAACAACAACAACAGTTGGTAAGGAGTTGTGGTGCTAAGTCAAGGCATGCAGTTTGGATCCACCAACTGCTCCATTGGAGAAAGATGGGCAGTCTCCTCCCTTGTGATTTATAGACTCTGAAAATCCCCAGGAGGGTCAGCTGAGTTGGTTCAGACTCCACGGCCCACAGCAACAACTAACCGAAGAGTCCTGGGGTTGTAGCCCATCACAAGCTGCATTGCTTAGCCAGGGTGAGAATTCACCAGTGGCTCCATGGGTAAAAGATGGGCAGGTAATCTACTCTCATTACAATTTACAGCCTCAGAAACCCAATGAAGGGTTGGAACCAACTCACCAACAGTTTGATTTTACATCAACATTAGCTGTTCATATCCACTGGCATATGAATGAAAGGCCTGAAATTTTGCTTCCCTAACAATTATAGCAAAGCAAACCTATGGAGCAGTTTTGCTGTACAACACATGTGGATGCAGTGAGTTGGAGTTAACTTGCTGGCAATGGGCTTCGGATTTTGTTTATGCAATAGAGAGGACGTGGCCGATTTGACCTATGTGATTAATTGTTCTGATTAACTGACTGGGAACCAAAGAAAGAAAAGAGAAATTTCTACCTTCTTCTCCACACTAAGAACACTGTGGTTGCATAGCGGTTAAAGAATTTCACTGTTTACCAAATGGTACACAGTCTGAACCAACTCGCCACCCTGAGGGAGAAAGATGGAATTGGCTGCTTCTTTAAGATTTCCAGACTCAAACAACACGACACCTTTCCTTTTCTACTGACAGACAACATGCTGGAAGGTCTGGTCTTTTCAGGGGCCCTTTTCTCCTTTTTCCTCTTCTTTCCTCTGTCTTAGTATCTTAATAAACTTTTTAAACTTGTTTTGCTAGAGTGAATAAAAAAATATATTTCCAGCCTCAGAAACCCAATCAGAATTGACTCAAAAACAGTGAGTCTAGCTCCTCTATACTAGGAATCCTATGCTAGGAACATGCATGATTTCACAAAGTTCTTACAATAACCTCAGCAAGTAGACACTAATATCCACATTTCATACATGAAAGGAAAATAGGAAAGATCATGTTCAAAGTCACCTGGCTTGTATATGACAAAACTGGATTTCAAACACCACCTGCCTGACAAGTGAGCCCCCTTTTTCAGGAAGGCTTCCTTGAATACATCAGGAGCACCTTGACCTCTGACCTCCTTCTTAGGTGTCATTGCTCCTCTTGAGCTGCTCTTTCCCCTTGTTCTCCAGGCTCCTCTCCCAAGCACTTCCTTTAACTCTGATTTCTCCTGTCTATCCTCAGAACTTGCATGCACACAGGGTTTCAGCTTTTATCTCTGCTAAGTCCCTAAATAATGACCTCCTTATCAGATCCACTTGCTTACCTTAACTGATCCAGTTCCACATTTTTATCCACCCCACCAGTGCAGAAGTCTCTCACCTTCCATGAGGGAGGCCTAGATTTGATGTACAGTCTATGGCCATCATGCTCAGTCACCACTTGTCTGGCAGTAAAGGCTCCTGTGTTGCTGTGACATTGAACAGGTTTCAGTGGCGCTTCTAGATTAAGACAGATGAGGAAGAAAGGTTTGGAGATCTACTACAGAAAAATCAATCCATTAAAACCCATGAATAACAGCAGTATGCCTGCCTCCAATCCATCATGGGAATTGCCCAGGACTGGGCAGTGTTTGTTCCTTGGTGCATGGAGTCACCAGGAGTTGGAGGCTGACTCTGTAGGAGTTCACAACAACAGCTGAATTTTATTACTGGAAGTTGTTCAAATTATAAAACAAACAACCATTGATGTTGTTGCTGAGTGCCATCGAGTCGTAGACGACTCACAGCGAGCCCATGAACAAAAGTCCTCAACACTTGCATGACTTTCATTCTTTCTCCAGGTTCATAGGGTTTCTGGAGACAAGCTATTACAGAAGTAGATGCCACTCCTGCTTCCAAGCTTGTTTTAATCAGGGAGCTTCACCAAACACTGTCCACCATGGGTAACCATTATTGCATTTAACAGACCAGTGTCACAGTGTTCAGCTTCACAGCAACCACAAAACAAACATACATGCTATTGTTGTTGTTATGTGCCGTCAATTCGCTTGTGACTCATAGTGACCCTATGTACAAAAGCCCTAAACGCTGTTCTATTCTGTGCCAACGTTACTGTCCCCAACATACCTACTTCCACTACTCCAATCACTGAATCAATCCGTCTCATTGACGGTCTTCCTCACTTGCACTATCCCTGCACCCTCCCAAACATGATGTCCCTCTCCAAGGACTGTTCCCTCCTTACAACATGCCCAAAGTATGTCAGATGAAGCTTCAGAATCCTTACCTCTAAAGAGCAGCCTGGTTCCATCCTCTCTAGGACAAACCTGTTTGTTCTCCTAGCAGTCCATGGTATATTCAACACCCTTCTCCAGCACCACAGCTCAAAGGCATCAATTCTCTTTCTATCATCCCTAGTCATTGTCCAGCCCTCTGATGCATAGCATGCAATTGTGAAGACTATGGCCCAGATCAGGCGTACCTTAGTCTCCAGCCTGACATCATTGTTCTTCAGTACTGTGGAGAGGTCCCTGACAGCTGACTTTACCAATGCAGTTAGTTCATCTCTTGATTTCCTGGCTACTGGTACCAAGAGTGTTGATTGTGGAGCCAAGCAAACTAAAACTGTTAACTATATCAATCTCTTCACAATCCATAATGATGCTGTCAATTGGCCCAGGTGATGAGAATCTTTGTTTTCTTGATGTTGAGCTTCAATCATACTGAAGGCTGCAGTTCTTGACCTTCTGCAGCAAGCACCTCAGGTCCTCCTCAGTTTCAGCAAGCAAGGTTGTGTCATCTGTATAACGCAGGTTACTGATGACTCTTCCACCAATCCTGATGCCACATTCCTCCTCATACAGCCCAGTGTCTCAGATGATCTGTTCTTCTTACAGATTGGAAAGATATGGAGATAGAATACATGCATGGTGGACACCCAAAATTGGACTCCCAGTTTTGAACCATACAGTGTCTCCTTGCTCTGTTCTAACAGCTGCCTCTTGATGCAAGTATAGGTTTTGCATAAACACAATCAAATGTTCTGGGATTTTCATTCTTTTCAGAGTCAGCCACAGCTTTTTGTGATCCACACAGTCAAAAGCCTTTGCACAGTCAATGAAGCAAGAGAGACATTCCTCTGGTATTCTCTGCTTTCTGCCAAGATCCATCTAACGTTAGCTATAATATCCCTAGTACCACGATCTCCTCTAAACCCAGTCTGCACACACGGCAGTTCTCTGTTGATGTGTTGATCCAGTCATTTTTGGATAATTTTCAGCAGAATCTTGCTTGCATGTGATATTAATGATATTGTTTGATAATTTCCACTCTCTGTCAGGCCACTTTTCTTTGGAATGGGAACATATATAGATCTGGTTGTCCTCCAGATTTCTTGGCACAACTTAGTGAGCACATCTAGGGCAGTGTCTGTTTGTTGAAATACGTCAATTGGTATGCCATCAACTCCTAGAGACTAGGTTTTTTGCTGTCTGGCCTGGGATAGCGTACCTGGTAGCCAAGCACAATATTCCAGTCAATTCTAAGTCTCTGCCTATCTGAGCAGCCATCAAAGCCCAAAGCTGTTAGCCAGTTCACAGATAGCTCAGTCTAGGGTGTGTCAAGGAGTGGGGCACCCAGACCAGGCAAGAGTTTCTATAGACTTCATAGGAACCTTGGCACCAACAGTCAGGAGATCAGGGGATTTATTGCATTGGGAAATTTGGTTGTCAGGAATCTCTCTAAATTACTGAAGAACAATGATGCCATTTTGAAGACTAAGAGGCATGTGATTCAGGCAATGATCTCTTCAACCCCTTGCTATGCTCTGAAAGCTGGACAATTAATAAAGATTACAGAAGAAGAATTGATGCCTTTGAGCTGTGGTGTTAGAGAAGAGTACTGACTATCCCATGAACTGCCAAAAGAACAAACAGATATGTCTTGGAGAAGGTGCGGCCAGAGTGCTCCTTGGAGGCAAGGATTGAGAAGCTCTGTCGCACATTCTCTGGGTGTGTTGCTAGGAGAAGTCGTTCCTTAGAGAGGGACATCATGCATGGAAAGGTCAGCAAAAGAGAGGAAGACCCATGATGAAATGAATTGACACAGTGACTGTGGCACTGGGCTCAAGCATGTCAGAGATGATGAGGATAGCACCAAATAAGACAGGACTCAGATTTTCCCATCAGAATGAAAAGAAAATACATTGACTGGAAAACAGCATTTGGCAATACAATCTCAGACAAGGGTCTCATAATGAAACTTGATAGAATCCTACAGGGACCCTGGAAGGAAAATCCTGATAATCTGATCACAACATGGGCAAATACATGGAAAGACTTTTCACAGAGGAAGATAGTTGGGAGCCAATGGACACATGAAGAAATGCTCAAGATCTTTGGCAAAAAGAGAGATGCAAATCAGAGTAACCACGAGATACCACCTCATCCCAGCAGCAATGGCAAAGTTTAACAGCAAAGAAAGTAATAAATGTTGGAGAGAATATGGAGAGATAGGAACTCTCATACACTGTTTGCAGGATTATAAAATAGTACAACCTCTCAGGAAGGCAGTTAGGCATTTCCTCAAAAAGCTGAACATAGAAAGTCCAGATGACCCAGATATTTCACTGCTAGGAATATACCCCAACAAAATACAACTGAGATACAAACAGATATTTGCACACCTATGTTCATAGCAATGTTATTCATAATAGCAAGAACATGGGAACCACCCAAATGTTCATCAACAATTGGATTACTTCACAAATTGGTGTACATTTACATAATGGAAGATTATGCAGCACTCAGAAGCAATGATTTCATAAAACACTAAGTAACATGGGAGAAGCTAGAAACCATTATGCTAAGTGAACTAACTCAGTCTCATAAGGACAAATACTGCATAAGACCATTATTATAAAAATAGAAGGATAACTAGTAATATGTGTATAAATGTCCAAAGTGGTAAGGGGGAAGGTAAGGGGTTCTAAAGTTGGGGAGGGGAGGAAATTACAGGGTCACAGATTTTAGTGGGTGGAGGGAGGGGGTGAAGGAATTAGAAAAGATCCAGTGAGGACCTGAAAAGATGGCGTGATAGTGGGCTATATTAATGTTGTTTAATGTATGATCAATAATGTATGAGAATGACCACATAAAACACAGTATGAATGAACGAATATGTGAAACACAATGTACATGAATGAAACACAATACATATGAATTTTGTATGCCAACTATATAAAATTTAAAAATTTTCTTATAAAGAGATAGGGTTCATATCTGTTGTTCATAGTTTTGCTATGAGACCTACTTAATTCAACAGCACCCAACAACAACACAAGAACCTGGGCAGGTTTACCTGACTGAAAAATCTTTACCAGTCTAGCAGATGGGTGTGGGCAGGGTGTCTGGCCAGAGATGCCTAGCTTAAAGAGTCAATCACTACCAATCTGAGATGTCTGTACACTCTGCGAAAGGGAGGCTACTCCGTATGTGTCTATCAAGTGTGTCAGGTAAGGATGTCCAGTGAATGGGAAGGACCCCAGTCTGAGGAAATGCCTCCACTGATCAGAGGGCCGGCTGCAGGCCAAGTGCATCCCAGAACATGGGCTTCTAGCTCCAGATACAAGAAAGCACGAATGTGACCAGAAGTACAGTCAGACCTGGCAGGGGTGCGGAAGCGAACACTGCCAGCCACTTGGTTGGTGGTAGAGAGTGTTACTCGCCTTAACTAAGACTATATTTTCTCTATTTTGGGTACTGCAGCTGCTATTACCACAAACCTTGGTTCCTACTCCATTTAGAAACAAACATAATCAGGTCCTAAACGGTGCAGAACAGCTACAAGGAACAATTTATATGTCTGTGTTCCCTTGATTTCCTTAGTTGATGTGTCCATTCCATTTCTTCCTTCAGAATGTGTTTGAAGTAATTCCTCATCTTTTCTTCTAAACTGCATGTTGAAGAATTATCATCTTATCTATTGGTTTTGTATTCTTATGTCTTGAGTACAGAGAAGTTTTGTATCCTTTCTCTATATCTACTCAATTTGTATACTTAAAGAATAATTGCAGAAGCTGTATTTTATGAAAAATACTGTGATATCAAGATTGGAGGAAAGCTCATTAAAAGCTTGCATTATGCAAATAATACAACCTTGCTTGCTGAAAGCAAAAAAGGTATGAAGTAATTTGGATTACTTCTTAACATCAAGAAAACAATATTTCTCACCCCTGGACCAAGAGATAACATCATGATAATTGGAGAAAAGACTGGAGTTGTCAACAATTTCATTTTACTTGGTGCACGGTGAACACACAGTAAGAGTAATCAAGAAATAAAAAACCCTGTTGTTGGGGAAAATCTGGCATCAAGGACCTCTTAAAAGTGCCAAAGAACACATTGTCAGTTTAAAGGCTAAGGTAAGCCTGATCCAAGCCATGATATTTATGCTTTGTATGCATCTGAAAGTTGGACAACAAATAAGAAAAACAGAAAAAGAATCAATGCCTTTGATTTGTGGTGTTGGTGAAGAGATCTGAATATATCATGGTGGTTTCAGTAAATTAAGACCTGCTGGGCAGGCCTTTGTATTTAAAAGTCAGGTGGGCCCTGCCACCTGCGGCCCTCAGGCCTTGTGTTAACTGTGCTTGGAAAGAACAGTCTCCTACATGGTAGAGCATGTGTCTGTCAGTTTGCTATACTGAGATAACTTGGGGTTGCTGTGATGCTGAACGCTATTCCACTGATGTGTCAAATGCCATAATTGTTACCCATGGTGGACAGTGTTTGGTGGGGCTCCCAAATTAAGACAGGCTTGGAAACAGGATTAGTATCCAATTCCTAAACAACATGCCTTTGGAAACTCTATGAACGTTAGAGAAACGATGATAGTTCTAGAATAAGGTTCAAATTTTTTGTTCATAGGGTCATTATGAGTCATGCTCAAACCAACTGCACTTAACAAGAACAACAACCAAAAGAAGAAACAAACCTATCTTGAGGGAGGTATAGACAGAGTACCTCTTTGATGCAAGAATAGCATGTGGTCAGAATGAAACAGCCCTTGAAAACGTGGAGAGTTAGTGAAAGAGAGAAAGGCCCTCAATGAGATGGATTAACACAGTGGCTGTAACAGTGGACTTGAACATGGTAGAGATCCTGACAATGGCACAGGGTCAGGCAGGGTACTGATCTGTTGTTCATAGGGTTACTATGACTGGTAGTCCACTCAGTGGCTCCTAATAAGAACAAGAACAAGTGATGGTGAATGTTTGAACAAACTAAGTAGTAGTTCATGAACACCCACCAGGTTTAGAGGTAGAGAAGAGGGTTGTCCGTAAAACAATCTGAAAAGAAAAACAAAAAGCAAACCAAAACCAAAAAGCACAGCCTGCAATAAATAACAGACAGCAGTCATTCAACTGTCAAGCAGTGTGTATCGTGTGCCACGCTGGCTAATACTCAGTCCCTAACGTCCAGACACTCCTGCATATTGAAGAGGGAAAGCACGTTAATGAAGAATGACAACCACCAGGCGGAGGTGCAGGGAGCACAGAATGCGGGGAATGAGGGTACTCACTGATGTCAAAGGCCGGCGCCCTAGAGGAGCCGAGGGGACAAACCATGCGGGGAGAGTGTTCCAGACACTGTCTCATTGGAATCAAGGGCCTGGCATTTGAGGCACGAGGTCTGCACTTCTCAGAGATGTCAGCAAGTGTGTGGTGATGGCTGATGCTAATCATAAAGGTCAAAGTGTCAGCAAACAATTAGCAAAGGTGAAGAAGAGGTGGCCGGCACAGAGCACATGACTCAGTCACGCACGCCTGTGACTTATTAAAAGCTTCTATAAGAACACACAGGCTTTTTACAGGGATTGTTGACAGGACTGCTGATCAGTTATAGATATGTTTAGCCTCTGGCCCAGCAATTACACTCTTGAGACTATTTGCTAGAAATGCCCATTGTTATTTTCAGTACTTTCTGTCTTATCGGAGCACTGGAAGCAACGGAAATGCTTCAATAAAGAATTCTTTAACAAATTACCATGTATCTATAAATTAAATACTACAGAGCTGATGAAAAGGTATGGGTTAACCATGTATCTATCAACAAAGAATGAGAACTTTGTGATTAGTCTTATAAGTCATGGTAACTAGATTATAAAAGTCCAAATCAAACTTGTTTTAGAGCAAATTCTAACTCATATCAATCCTATAAGATAGAAGAAATCCATAATGTCCCAAAGGCTGTAATTTTTGTAGAAGCAGACTGTCATATTTCTCACCTGAGGGACAGCAGGATTACTGATGTATTCAAACCATCAACCTCTGTAGTTAGAAGCCATGCACTTAATCACTGTGCCACCAGGGTTAATTGGCTTGAATATAGTACCCAGTTACCAAGGTAAATATTGCTGTGGTGTTACTTTATGGATGTGATTAACATCCACCATCAGTTAATGGTAAATAAAGGCGTTAACCCTTGGTAAGTGGGCCTCATTCAATCCAAGTTAAAGGCCTAGAACAAAAACCGAGCGTTCATGAAGAGGAGGAGGAGGAGAAGGAAGAAGGAGGAGGAATTTTACCTCAAGATTGTAGCATTAACTAACTCCTGCCTGTTTCCAGCTGCCTCGTATACCTTTCAGATTTCTGACTTGCCAGCCTCTACATTTGCATGGGACAATTTCTTAAAATAAATCTCTTAAAGGTGCACACTGTTGAAAAAGAAACATAACACTTAGGTTTTTCTCAACAATGTTTACTTGCAGCTCCTTCCTGAAAGACTGAAAAGACCTCCTTATTTTGAGCCTGGTGACTCCCCCACCCAGTTGGAGCTCTGGGGGCTTCATAGTAAAGGATTGAGATGCCAACTCAAAGGCGTGTGGTTCAAATCCACCAGCTGCTGTCTGGGAGAAAGATCAGCAGTCTCCTCCTATGCAATTTACTGCTTCCGAAAACCCAGTGGAGGGTCAGTTATGGGTCAGCTGTGACCCAATGCTACCCAGCAACAACAGTTGGTGTAGGACAATCTGCTGTCTACTAAGTTCTTTTTCTCCTCATTCCCATGAGAGCCCAGGTCTTTCTTGTTTAACTCCTTCTGGCTAAATTAGAAATAAAGGAGCGTGGGCAGAAGTCTACAGAAAGCTTGAGACCACACATTGGCACTTCTAATGAGGAAGAATTTATTTTAGTCTTCACATCTCTTCTTCGTTCACCCTTAACTAGACGACCCCCCCCTTCTGCATCAATGCATCGTCTCCATCTGGTTATCCTTTTACAGACTCCTCTATGCACTTAATGTTTTAAAAAAGAAAGAATAGCTCAGTTGTGCTTTTTTTAAAAAGGAAACAAAGGAAAAAGGCTCTCTCCAGTCCTCGCTGCTTTAAGTCACTTAGTCCTGTTGGAATTTAGCTGGGGTTTCCAAGTCACTCCAGCTGATGAGAGCTTCATTCCTCAGCAGCAATTAATTAGTTCATAGTGTTGACCAGATAAAGCTGGTCTGCAAACTTGCTTCTCCGAATCAACATCAGTGCTGGTCACAGAGCTCTGCTCGGCCAGTCGAAGACACCGGACAAAGCTCTACTGCCCTGGGGCTGCAGGGAAATGCGTGTTCCCACCGTTCCACTGGGTGAGCACAGAAAATAGACTGTCAGAGTGGAAATGGAAGAGGACCCGGACATTTGAAAATACAAGGAAACTGAAATCTCCCAAGAATAAAGTCAGTCCTCCAAAGTGGGGAGGCTGTGCAAGAAGCCATCTTTTAACTATTCACTATTAACATTTAATACCTCCCTCTGCCTGAGCTCTTGGAAGCGTGAGATGCTGAGTTTGTAATTCTCATCTAAGGAGTTCGTGAGTGGCACAAATGGGTTGAACATTCAACCACTACCAAAGTTTGGCAGTTTGATCACACCACGAGGTTCTTCAGGAAAAACTCTGGCCTTTGCCTCAGAAAGGTCATAGCCTTGGAATCTCTATGTGAAAGTCCTACCCTGCACACTTGGGCTCACCAGGAGCTGGAATCAACTGCAACAACTTGCTGGGGGTGGGGGTGTGGTGGGGGGGAGGCTTTGGCTTATTTAGAGCTAGCTGACCAACATGTTGATCTTGTTTAAAATGTGCCCAAAGCTGGAAATGAGAAAGAAAAGCTTCCGAGCAGCCAAAATCAGTGAAGTGCCGTTTATTCGCTGAGACTGATTGCAAAATAGATGCAGAAGTGAGTTTCACAGCCTCGCTCTTCGAGCTCGAGTTCTTGTGCTGCGTTGGCAAAGCTAACGAGTGGAGATGTCTGGCTTCTAAACTAACAGCAGATCACAAGTGATGAAAAGGGGGAAGGCACATGCTAATAACAACAGAAAGTGACATAGGACTGCCTGACAGGTCACAAATGTGATGATAATAAAGACGAAGTTAATTTAACCTTTACGGGTCATTATGTGGACACCTCAAGTCCTTGAAGGTGCATTACAAGATAAAACCATACTATGCACTCAGCCAGTCTTTATCGTGTCTCCACGCTTTGATGTGTCTTTTGTCAGCATATTACTTAGCAGTTGGCTACCAGCTACAGGGATCCAGATTAATAGTAGTTTAAATAAACAATAACCACTGCCGTTGAATCTATCCCAACTCAGAGGGACCCACCATGAGTTTTCAAGGCTGGAAATCCTTATGGAAGGAGACTGTCCTAAGGAGTAGTTGGTAGATTTGAGCTGTTGTTGTTCATTGCCATCGAGTCGAGTACGACTCATAGCGACTCTATGAACAAAAGACCTAATGCCTTTCCATAACTATCTTCATTTCTCCAAGTTCATAGAGTTTCCATAGACATGTAGGTTAGGAAGTGGATGCCACTTCTGCTTCCAACCTGTTTTACAACTGGGAGCTCCACCAAACACTGTCCACACTAGAAGACCATTATGGTATTTGACACTCCAGTGGCTCAAGGTTCAGCATCACAGCAAACCCTAGGGTATTGTTTCTCTCTCACCATAACTGGAACCTGAAAGGTAGGGAGTCCAATACTGATGTGGTGGCTCCTTGATTTTATTAAAGATTCAACTGCTGCTACTTTCTATTTCATGCCATTAGGTTTTGCAATCCCGAGCCTTTGATGTCCAAGTTCAGGTTGACCTCATGATCACAAGATGATTGCTCCAATTCCAGTCATTACATCTGCATTCAATTTCATAGATAATAGGAATGGGGGAAGCATCTAAACCTACTATCTAAATCAACCTCTTTCAACCAGTTTTAACTGAAGCCCTACATAATTCTTCTTACCTCTCGAAGTCTAAGTGCAAAGAAAGGGAGCTCTGGTGGCTTAGTGGGAAGGAGTTACACTGTCAACCCGAAGGTGTGCGGTTGGAATCCTGCTCTGCAGGAGGAAGATGGGCAATTTCCTCCTGTGCTATGCGGGAGGTCAACCATATAACCCTCTCAACGTGGCAGAACATAATAACAACAATGTGCAAAGAGAATTGGAAATGTAGATTTTTGCTTTTGCCCTCAACAATACAGAAATTCTGTTAGTAAGAGGAGAAGCAAGCAACAGTGAGAGGGATCTGCCACTCCTGGCTCCATGCATGGCTCACCTCCTCCTTCCAGGATCCCAGACTCCAAGAAGAACAATCTCCTTCCAAAATTAATAACTCACATGGTGTCTGAAGACATAGCACTTCTCTAAGTGAAAGCACTCAGTTGTCTGATAGCCCACTTTTCCAGAAGGTTCCACATTGTTGAGACTTTTGCTGAGCTCCTGTTGTGTAGTAAAACATTCTTTTTCTGTCAATGAATCTGCTTGGACCTATTCACCTGTGTGTTTGCTCTTTGGGGTCCTCTTCACTGTGGGAGAGCAGAATAGGGGATTTCTTACTAATGGCAAATAGCCTTAAAATTTCCCAGTCCTAAAATGCAAATGACAAGAAGATTTTGTCATTCTGTCTGTCCCCTCTTCCTTCTCTTATCATTCACTGCCATCAAGTGGATCCCAATTGAAAATGGCCTTGTAGGAAGAGCAGAACTGCCCCGTGGGGTTTCTGAGGCTATAGGTCACTTTGGCTTGTTTTAATCTGGGAGCTCCACTAAACACTGTCCACCATAGGTAACCATTATCACATCTGACACATCAGTGTCACAGTGTTTAGCATCACAGCAACCACAAGTTAGCTCTGTGGACTTAAAGAAATGATGAGTTATACAAGTGTTCAGGTCTTTCATTTGTAGGGTCGCTATGAGTCCTCTACAACTTGACAGCACTTAACAACAACCAAAAAACAGCTTAAGGTTCCAGTCCTTGGGAAATAACATCATGCTGAGAGAAGTAGAAAGTCAGAGAAGAAAAAAAGATCCTCAACACGATGGACTGATACGGTGACCATAGCAATGGGCTCGAATGTATCTCAATTGTGGGGATGGCGTAGGATAGGGCGAGAGTTAGATCTGTTGTTCATAGAATTGCTGTGAGTCATAGAGAGAGGGCCTAGTGGATAGAATGTCATGCTACCAAGCCAAAGGTGGGTGATTTTAATCTGCAGCCCGCAGGGCTGGTTTTCATTGTTTTTAGTCAAACATTACTCTAAGTGGTATAACATTGGTCTGTCAATTTGCTGTACAGAGGTAACTCCCAGGTTGCTGTGATGCTAAACACTGTGACACTGATGTGTTAAATGCGATAATAGTTACCCATGGTGGACAGTGTTTGGTGGAGCTCCCAGATTAAAATAGCCTTGGAAGCAGGAGTGGCATGCACTTCTGAAATAGCTTGCCTCTGGAAACCCTATGAACTTAGAGAAACAATGAAAGTTATATTAAGTGTTCAGGCCTTTCGTTCATAGGGTCACTGAATCGTCTACAACTCAACGGTACTTAACAACAACAACAACAACAACAACAGGTCACTATGGAGTGGAATGCCTCATTTTTTTCCTGTGGTAGCTGGTGAGTTCAAATAACTTCTTAAACCACTGTACCACCAAGGTTGTCACCTCTCTTCTGTGCTAATTCTAATTTCATTTAAATTATGGACACCAATAGTTTAACTTCTTACTCTAGGGTAACTTTATTATTTGAGAAGTTTTCCATGATTAGTGTAAAACTCAATGAATGTATGAAAAACAAAGCAAACAAAAAGCCATTATCATTAAGGTGATGCCAACTCTTAATGACTAATTCACGGGACAGAGTCAAACTGAACTGTAGAGTTCCTGAATCTGTAAGTCTTTACTGAAACTGACTTTTCCTTTTTTTTTTTAATTTTATTTATTTATTTTATGTGTATACCATCAAATTGGATCTGACTGGTACAGGAGGCGATTGTTCCTCCTCCTTCAGCAGAGCATCTGGTGGATTTGAACCGCGCACCTCTGTGATTGCAGTGCAGTTTCCTGCCACTAGGCCACCAGAGCTCACCAGAAACTGACTTTTTCAACTTTTCCTCATAGAGTGACTTCTGCCTTCGCACTACCAAGCTTTCATTTTCTAACCCAGCCGTTACTGGGCTGCATCACCAGGACGCCTTGAAAAAAAGACATCAGGGACTCTTACATGCACACTGCCAAATGAAAGGGAAAAGGCTGAAAAAAATGTTTTATATAGTGTGATTCCAACTATATAGCATTTGAGAAAAATGAAAACTACTGTCATTGTCCTTAGGTGTTGTCAAGTACGATTCATGGCACCTTTATAAACAGCCAACTCGAACCTTGCCCTATCCTGTACCACACTTGTGTCCATTGCTGAAGTCACTGTGTCAATCTGTCTTGCTAAGGGTCTTCCTCTCTTCCTTTCCTTCACTGACCCTCCGTCTTTCCAAGCATGATGTCTCTTTCCAAGGAATAGCCTCTCCTAGCTCCATGTCCAAAGGGCACTCTGGCTGCACCTTCTCCAAGATACAGGTATTTGTTCTTTTGAAAGTTTATGGGATATTCAGTACTTTTCTCCAGCACCACAACCCAAAGCATCATCACTTCTTCTTCTGCCATCCTTATTCATTGTCCAGATCTCTGATGCATAGCAGGTGATTGAGAAAATCATGACTTCAATCAGGTACCTCTTAGTCTTCAAAATAACTCACTACCAAAGATCTAGCTGTGTCACTGTCTGTGCCAATACTCTCACCCAGGACCCCATCCTGCAATGGCCTCAGCTGTGATCTGAAAAGGATGTCCTGTGCTGTGATATTTATAGGCCTCATTGTCTTCACAGTTTACTTTCAAAAGTATAACACATATCTGACAGTTCAGTTATTGGGGAATGGCTTGCATGTTGTCAATTAGTTTTCTATATTTTAGGCTTGTGAATTATTACTATTTGCTCCTATTAGTGCAGCACTTGTCTGTCAATCTCCTGTACTGGTGTAGGTTGTGGAGTGCTCTGACGCTGGAGTCTGTGCTATCAGTGTCTAAGGTATCAGAAAGGTCACCCATGGTGGAGAGATTTCAACAGGGCTCCTAGATTAAGACAGAATAAGAAGATTGATTTGTCATGCACTTCTAAGGGCCTCCAAAAACCCTGTGAACTGAGGAAAATGGGTCATTATAGTATTAGACATAGAACCCAGATAGGAAGTCACTCAAACTAAGTAGAAAGAGTAGCAACAACCATCAATAATTGGAACATGGGATGTGTGAAGCATGAATGTACGGAAAATGGAAGCTGTAAAATAATGTAATTGCACACATGAAGATTGACATTCTAGTCATCAACGAACTGAAATGGACAAGCATGGATCACTTTGAATCAGACAGTCACAGGATCTGTTATGCTAGACATTATAAAATAGGAAAGAATGGTGTTGTTGTATAGCTAAAAAGGCCATTTTGAGATCCATCCTGAAGTACAATGTGATAGAATACTATCCATTTGCATACTAGAAACATCTGCTAATATGACTATTATCCAAATATATGCACCAACAACTAAAGCCAAAGAGGAGGAGATTGAGGATTTCTACCAATGTGTGAATTCTGAAGTTAACCAAACATGCAATCAAGATGTATTCATAATTATTGGTGACTGGAGAAGGACATCATACTTGATGATGGGTGGAGGGACAGTGCAAGAGAGGAAGACCTTGGATAAGATGGATTGACATGGTAACTGGGGTTTTGAGGTTAGGTGTGTTGGAGTCATTGAGACTGGTTAAAGAGCAAGGATGTCAGTTTAAAGACTAAGGTGTGCATGATCCAAGTCATAGTCTTTTCAATTACTTGCTATGCATCTGAAAGTTGGACAATGAATAATGATGACAGAAGAAGAATAAATGCCTCTGGACTGTGGTGTTGGAGAAGAGGACTGAATAATCTATGGGTTGTCAAAAAAATAAGCAAGTTAAACTTGGAGGAAGTGCAACCAGAGCGCTTCTTAGAGGTGAGTATAGTGAAATGTGGTCTCATATACTTTGGGCACATTACCAGGAGGGACCAATCTTTAAAACAAGGCATCATGCTGGGCAAGGTGGAGGGTCAGAAAAAGAGAGAAAGACCCTTCACGAGATGGATTGACACGATGACTGTAACAATGGGTTAGAGCATCAGACATGGTGAGGATGGCAGAGAATAGGACAAGGTTCAGATCTTTGTTCATGAGTTGCCATGAATTGTAATGGATTTGATGGCACCTAATAAACAACACTAGCATTACTAGATCTAGAAGAGACCTAGCCCTCACCTTGGAAATCATCATACTGTGACATCAGTGTAGTGCAAAAGGAAGAGGAGAGACACTAAGTCACAAAACAACAGTCACAGAGCAGAAGTTCGGGGCTAGGACCTTCCCCCAGTACTACCTCAGACAAAAATCTTTCCTTGAAGCTGGTCTTTGGACTTAAATCCTCCTAAATGTGAGACAGGCATCAGTATGAGAGACCAACAGCAGTGGGAGGCTTAAGACATCACAGAAGTGACTTGTGGCCTAAGCCATCATATCAAGGGGAGCCTGGGGGATGGGGGTGCTGGACAGGGTAGGCAGGAGTGATGTATCAGGCAGGGATGCTGATGTATCAGGGAAAGGAAAGGAACAAGACACGCATGCTGGAGTTGGGGGGGGGGAACACTGAATGTATTGGTTATTTCTGTAAGGGAAAGTGTCTTTCATCTGCTCCTGTCAATAAACTGCTTGTCTGACAGATATTGTTCTAAAATTAAACATCCAAATTAAGAAAGACTAGAAAGAGGGATTGGCCATCCACTTCTGAATTATAACAAGCCTTCAAAAACCCTATGTATAATATAAACCCTACAGCCCACTTAGAGTAGACTAACAGATAAAGCAACCAAGGTTGAGCCCTCAAATTTGGAAACACAAAGGAAGAGAAACAGTTGTAAGCAGAAACTAATGATTAGAATGTGGACTGTGAGAAGCATGAATGTAGGAAAACTGGACATCATTAAATAAGAAATGGAACACATAAATATTGACATATTGAATATTGGTGAAATGAGATGGATTGGCATGAGACATTTTGAATCAGATGATCATATGATCTACTACACCAGAGATAAAATGGTGAGGAAAAGCGGGGTTGCTTTAATAGTTAAAAAGGCTGTTTCTAGATCAATCCTGAAAGATAATGTTGTGAGTGGCAGGATAATATCCATATGCACACAAGGTAGCCCTGTTAATACCACTATCATTCAAATTTATGCATCAACAACCAAAGAGCCAAAGAGGGGAAATAGATGATTTCTACCAATTTTTCAGTCAGAAATCAATCGAACATGCAAATAAGATGCATTAATAACAATGAGTGATTAGAACGTAAAGTTGGGAACAGGAAGAAGGATCAATAGTCAGAAAACATGGACTTAATGACAAAAATGAAGCTGGGGATAGAATGACAGAATTCTGCACAATGATTTAGTCATTGCAAATACCTTTGATAAGAAACATAAACACGGCTATATAGATGAATTTCACCTGGTGGTATGCACAGGAATCAGATCAATTACATCCGTGGAAACAATCGTTGGAGAAGTTAAATATCAGCAGTAAAAACTAAGCCAGATGTTGATTGCAGAATAGAACATCAAATATTTATATACAAGTTCAAATTAAAGCTAAAGAAGGTCAAATCAAATCCATAGTAATAAAAATTTTATCTTGAGACTATGCCCCCTCGAATTTGAGAAACAACTCTGGAATAAGTCTGAGGCCTTAAACACTGATGGACAAAATTCAGATGAGCTCTAGGAAAGTATTAAGAGTATCATCCATGAAGAATACAAAGACAGAAGAAAAGACCAAAATGGATGCCAAAAGAGACTCTGAATATTGCACCAGAGCTCCAAGAAGCCAAAGCAGAGGCAAGAAATCATGTTAAGAAGCTGAATAGAAGATTTCAAAGCGCAGCTTGGGAAGATAAAGCAAAATATTATAAATATTAGAAAGGTGAAAGGAGCTGGAGTCAGAAAATCAAAAGAGCTGAACTCGCTCGGCATTTCTTAAACTGAAGGAACTAAAGAACAAATACAAATCTCAAGTTACAATACAAAAGGATGCTATGGACAGAATACTGAATGATTCAGGAAGCATTAAGAGAAGATGGAAAGAGTATACAGTCATTGTACCAAAAAAAATTGGCTGACAGCAGAATTTCAAGAAACAACATATGATCAAGATATAATGAAGGAGGAAGTTCAGGCTGCTCTGAAGGACTTGGCAGAAAATAAAGCCCCAGGAATTGATAGAATACCAGTGTATTTCAACAACCAGATGCTGCTCTGAATGTGCTCACCAGGTTGTTCCAAGAAATTTGCCAGACAAAGCAAAATACTACAATGAAATGTGCGAGGAGCTAGAGTCAGAAAATCAAAAGGGCCGAACTCGCTCAGCATTTCTTAAGCTCAAGGAACTG